>NW_009260692.1:128020-151791 GCF_000687185.1 Egretta garzetta
GAGAAAGAAGCAGCCCACCAATCAACTTTGCAGATGTGGAGAAGACAGAATGTGTAACAAGAAACTTGTGACTTCATTGGAACTTCTTCAAGAGAGAAGAGTCAAAGAACGATGCAAAAAATCACAACAAATATTTCTGAAGATAAATATTGCAAGGCTTATGGTCAAAATAAGAGACCAGCATGAAATACAGTACAGAGAGCAAGGAATATAAGAAAAAAAATCTAGATATCTATTAGAACAATAATCTGACAGGGACTTCAAACATTTTAGAAGATGGGCTTAAAACTGAAAATAATCTTGTTAACATCACATATAGATGGTTTAAAATCACAACAGTGGAATTTAATAAAAAACAATCCAAAGAGTATCCTTTAGGAAAGAAAAAAAAAACGTATACAGAGTGGAGGAAAGTGGTCACTCCACAGTGCTGTGCAAAAAGGTCTGGTGGTGGTGTTGGATCATAGCCTGAAGACGGGTCAACAATGTGCTGTTGGCATGGGAAGTACTGATGTCTCTCCTGAGTGCATTGACATGTCCTAGGTGAGACATGACATTAAGTAATTTCTTTTACTTCACATTTACAAAATCTATACTGAAGTACTGTTTTGGATGTCACATTTTAAGAAAAATGAGGACTAACTTGAAAGGGGCTCAACGTGAGAGAAACGTGACCTATTGAGAAAAAGCTGGAGGAATTGCCTTGTCTAGAAAAGAGGAGAAGTGGGGAGCAGGGCTGGAGTCTTCAACCATATTGAAGGGGTAAGGAGACTGGTGATCAATGGTTCTCCATGTCCATGGAGGGTAGGATGATAAGTAATCAGCCCAATTTGTAGCAAGGGAGATTTAAGTTAGATATTAGGAGAAAATTTCTAACTATAAGGACAGTTAAGCACTGGAACAGATTTCCTTGCAGTGCCAGGCACTGTCAGTTTTTAAGAAAGATCTAGTCTGTCAGAGGTGGTCTAAGGCTGGCTGAGCTTGTGTGAAAGCTGTAGGAGCTGATGGCCCCTTAAAATTCCTCCCTTCCCTGCAGTACTGTCACACATACTATGTAGATAATATAATACATAGTGAGTAAACCCTCTCATAAAAGTTGATGGTTTTGCATCTTGTCAGCCATCATCTTCACAAGAGATTTTTAAAATCTTATGGTGAGGGCCTTCACAGCATGGGGAAAGACATATGCAGCAAGCTTCAACAGTTTGGGAAGTACCTGGGAAGTCTGAATCTGAACAGCTTACTGCATAGTTTTGTTTCACCAAGTTGAGTCTCTTCACATTACCTTTGCAGAAATTAAAACGTAGTGAGGCACTGATGCTTCATCCATGTGACTTTCTAACGGGTGCTTTACTGCAGAAGTCACTAGGAAGTTTCATGCACCATTGCTGGGTAATATCTTTTATTTTCCTTAAAGTAATTGCATACTGCCTGTGGGAAGCAGGGCAATAGAGCCAAAATGAATAAAACCCTTCTTCAGCCTTAACTGAGGGCTCGATTCTGCAATCTACTGTTTGGAAGCCAGCTGTAGAGTGAATATGTTTTCAGATGCACAGAAAGGAAAAGAGTATGTAATTTAGATAATTTCTTCCTAGATGAGATGGAGTAACGAATCTGAAAAGATGACAAAATCTGATATCTCTCCAGCTCGGTAAATTCTTAATCAAAGATGATTTAGCTGTACTTAAATTAAAAGAAGCTATATTTAGATTAAACCCAGTTTCATTATGGTAGTTTTAGGGATGTTTGTTCACAGAATCATAGAGTAGCAGAACAATACAGGCTGGGAGGTACCGACTCCAGTCCAAGCCCCTGCTCGCAGCAGGTCCAGGACCTTGTCCAGTCAAGCTGCAAGTATCTCCAAATACAGAGATTCCACAACCTCTCTGGGCAGCCTGCTCCCATAATTGACCACCCTCATGATAAAAATGTTTTCCTGGTGTGTAATTGGAATTTCCTGTGTTGCAGCTCATGACTGTTACCTGTAGTCCTTTTCCTGTCAGCCTCAGCCTCTGAGAAGTGTCGGCCTCTGTCTGCTCCAAACTCTCCTATTAGGTATTTCTTTTCAGGGTAACAACAAGATCCTCTCTGAGCCTTCTCTTCTCCGGCCTGAACGAACCCACTTCCCTCACAGGGCAAGAGCTCCAGCCCTTCACTGGACTTGTTCCAGTTTATGCTTTCTCGTACAAATATAATCTTGTGAGTGCTGAGTAGAGGGGAAAGATCATCCCTTTTGATCTGCCCAGGAGTCTGTTGGCCTTTTTTGCTGCCAGGACATATTGCTGGGACATGTTGTCCATGAAGACCCCTAAGTACTTTTCTGCAAAGCTACTTTCCAGCCAGACAGCACTACACCTACACTGCTGTGTACGGTTGTTGTGTTCCGGGTGCGATTTCAAAGGCAGACGCTAGATTTGAAATGCTGTGTCAAGGAACTCTGAGGCTGTGTTTACACTAGTAAAATAAAATTAACCTTGCCACAGGCCTGCACACTGAAACCTGGTTGTACACACTGTTAAATTATTAGTGTAATCCCTGGCATGATTCTGGCCTTGTCTCCTAGCATGATAAATCTTGGGCATGGTCTGGTGTTTGTTAGAGATCAGCATTGCTGGTGTCCGCCTTGTATCAGAGATTAGAGAATTGAGTTGTATGCACCTGATCTGTACATCACCTGCTGGCCTCAGTGCAGACCCTGCTCCTTGATTCGTATTGCTTCAGAGTTTTGGGAGAAGGTTCCTTCACCTGCTAGTGGATGAATTGCGTGCCTAATGAACTTAGTACACAGCCTGTAGGGTTTGGCACCCCCGTTGAATAGTTATATGACTTCTGCTTTGATAACTTTAGATGAAGGTTAATGAACACTTAGGAATTGAATGCTCCTGAAGGTATGATATTGGTGACATATTTGAAGGTACAAATTAATGTCTTTGTGGCACTCTGAGGTTTAATTGTGGGAAAAGGTGTGTGCATAGTATCCAAGTGAGTAATTTTATGGCACTGGGGATTGTGGTGTGTCAAGCGTAGTAAATACTGAGTAGAAAATGGAAGCAAAGCTCAAAGAAACAGTTCAGGAACGTTTAACTCTCTTTTAGGAGCCTTTAGGATCATTCCAGCCATGGTCTTTGCCCAGTCCAGATAGACTAGCTGAAAACAGGCAAGGAGCAGAAGTCATTGCCTTTGTTGCTGGGGCTTAGGAGCTGAAGGAAGGAGAAACAAGAGCGTGCTTTGTCCTTGCTCCATGCCACACAGAGAAGTTGTCATCTTTCTGTGTGGGGCTGGTGGGTTGTTGGACAGCTGGAGCTACAGCATCACAGACATTTTGATCCCTGTGGGCATCACTGCTGAGCAGTGATCCTGGCTGCACTCAGTGTGATAGGGGTAACAGGGAGCGTGTCTGGGGTTCTTGGTTGTTTCTGTTTCATCTCTGTCAACCCCAGTGCCTGGAAAGGAAATATAGACATTCTTCTCTGGAGTCTATTCCTCCACTGAGGCATCCACATGAAAGAGTCAGGATGCTTGATGTCAGGTTTTTAATTTTGCCTTATAAGCACAAGTGCAAGTAAGGTTATTCATTTTTAGAATTATTAGGGACAGACGTTATGCAATATGGATGTTTAGTAATTACTGAGAGAGGAACAGAAATAATTAATCCTCTGGCTACTTTTCTGGCTTTCATCCAGTCAATAGAGTGGGTTTTGTAAGGTACAAGCAATAGGAACCTGCTGTGGCCACCCTCACAGTGCTTCAGGTTTAGTCCCGCTGGATCAAATAGCTGTTTCCATACAGACCTCTCACAGTGCCCCTATGACATCTAGAAGGCTTTTTTTACTGACCAGTTCTGACCATTGGGAGTTGCAGGAGGGACCTGCAGCTGGAACAGCATGGTGAAAGTCCCTTGTCTGTCCAGTCACTGGAGTTCCCTCCAGTGTGTGTCCTTGGGCAACCTGGTTAGCTTCGCTCTTGAAGCATGCTTTCACTCTGCCCTTATTGTTTCGGGAGATAGCAGCATATATCAAACGGTGCTGCTAACAGGGTAATGGGGAGCATTAAGTCCTGAACCTGGTTCAGCATAACCCTACAAAACAATGGAGACTCGGTGTGGACTGGATGGTGTAGACAGTTTTTTTTCTACAGAGATCAGGGAGTCATGGTGGAACACAATTTGAACAAGAGTCAGCAACACGCCCTTGCAGTGAAGAAGGGTGCAGAACCACATCCTGGGCTGCATTAATGAAAATGTAGGCAGCAGGTTGAGGGCCATCATCCCTTCCCTCTATTTGGGATTTATGAGTGGCACCTGGAGCACTGTGTCTAGTGTTGGGCTCCCCAGTAACCTGGAATATCCCCATTCACCCCCTGCAGCTCCGTTTCGCCTTCTACACATGGTCTACCTCAACTGAGAGAGCTAGTCACAGCTGAGGCTGGGCCCGTGCTTGCATAACAGGAGGTTCAAAAAGGCTTGTGTATTTTAAGAGTACAGGTTCCTCTGTTTTTTAATGGGAACATTGTGCTGCAAATTCCTATGAGCCCGTTTGATGATCACATCCATTGATGATCACATCCATGCTAACGAATGTTCAAAGCAGTCCTTGGGCAGAGACAAAGGTCTGCACGTGTAGGGTCTGCAGGAGGAGGATTTAAAGGTAGAGAGAGACTATGCTTCATCGTCACAATAATTATCTTCATTAATAATTTTGTTCAGCTCTTGATTCACCCTGGGATTATTGGAAGAGCTTCCTTAGTGTGCTTTGAGCCTTAAATTCGCCAACACTTTCTGTACCACCAGGCCTCAAGTGTAAGTTATGAGAGAATAAAGCATATAACAAACTCCTACACAAGCCATAGGTTTGGGGCTATTTAAATTACAGCTGGGAGAGGAGAAATCGTGTTAAACCTTTGGGGGGTACTTGCTCAAAGAACTGGAAAGATTCAGCACAGTTTCTCTCTGTTTTATGGCTTCCTCACTCAGATGCAACAATAAAAATGTTCCACTGGATTAGCTGCGTGGCTGAACTGTGATTTCTCTGCAACACTTTTTCACACTCTGAAAGCCTAGTGACAAGCAATCAAGAAAATGTTAATTGGGACGATTGCCCCCAGGGGACCCTGGGGTCCTGGGAAGTTGAAGGTTTTCATTAATTCTGTAGGGCTGCAAATAACGTTTCTTATCCCCAGGAAATGTCTTCGAACTGTGGTAAAATATGAATTTCCAAGTAAAGGTAAACTCTCCAGACCTTTTTACTTCACCTCCTAGAGGGTCTTTTTTAACATATTTTTGTCTCCAGGGCTTCTTTGCCTTTTGATGGTTTCCCACAGACTGGTACTAAGTGGGGATTGGGGTTAGGAGGATAATTATGCTGCTCCTCAGTGCCTACCCATCAGTTCAAGCACACAGAAAAGGAGCTGGTGACGAGGTCCCTTCTTTGCAGACCTGCAGCCACAGCACAGTCTGCAACCTCAGGGACAAGAGGTAGCTCCTCCTTTTACCTCTTGGTCATCCTGGCCACCCCAGCCACCCTGACCAGCTAGAAGGCATGCAGTGACTTGTTTCCCCATGTCTTACATCATGGTCTCATGAAAAGAACAATAAATGCATTGGCCGGATTTCCTCTCTCTCACTCTCTTCCTCCCCCCCACCCCCCCACCCCCTGCTCCCGTTCTCATTGAAAATAATTTAGGAGCCTGTCACTTAAACTGCCATCAGTAAGCTCATTTCAACAGCTCGTTTAATCGACAGCCTGCTTCACACATCTTGGAGTTAGTGCCTTGGCTTGTTTGCCTGCCAGGCTCCAGGGCTTTGTCCAGATGAGCATCTACACCTATGCGAAGTGGTTTGTTGTCTGCTCTGGGGGCATTTTGTGGCAGTGTCTATAGGAGCTGCAGAGGTCTGGAGAAGCGGGGACATGGCATGTGTCTGAGGCAGCAGTAGTTGCCTCTTTTCTTCTGTCCTGCATGTTTGTAAGATTAATATGGCTTTCCTTGGAGATGGGGTAGCTATTTGCTATCAGTAAAAGTTAATGTACCAGGGGAATTTATAGGAAAAATGCATTTAGTTAAGAGTTCATGGCTGTTGAATCCACCCACCCATCACTCAACGTAAGTGAATTCTGGCAACAGAGGTTTTATTATTGCCATGGCTTTGACAGATGATGATGTTTGTCTAAGTAAATGCTTTCTTTCTGAGTGCCTCATTACCATTAGGAGAGGATTCAGCTGCAGAAAGGGAAGGGATTTCTTACCCTCCCAGTGGCGGCAGGGGCCATGGAGCCAGTGAGCCTGAAGTGCCCTCCGTGGCGGGGAATTGCTGAAAAGGGGAGCGGAGCAGCCCTCTCGCACCAAGCCTTAGAGGGCCACTCTCTGGGGGCATCTCTCTGGCCTGCAACAAGCCATGTTCCTTATCAACTGCACACTGAGGACCACTAATAACCTTTTGCTACATTAAACATTATTATTTTCTGTATCTGGCTGGTGGTTTTTATGAGTCTTCCAGGAAGCTCAGATACTGCAGTAGCTTCCCTGAAACACAAAGTGTGAGCCTGCTCAGTTATCATAGTGGCTTGTGCTCTTCCAGAAGACGTGCTTTGTGAAAGAAAGTGGGGCTCGTTTGGCTAAAGCTCTTGGCTAATAGGATGATTATCCCTCAGGCTGTGCTACGTGTTGGCAAGTGCCGCTCCATGTTCCACCTCTCCTCTGGTGTGGTGTGGACTCACCTCTGAAAATCAGCGCAAAGCTGAAGGATGAACCCCCGTGAACCCTGCAGGGTTTGATTTGCCACTTATTGCTATGTTGTGTTCTTCAGCTGTAGCTTGCCTGCGGGTTTTTAACAGTAAATACAGCAGTAGACTCACCTGGCTGAAGATTAGCAAACTGACACTTCACTGGGGTCACCCAAGAGTGGTGGAGCAGAGATGAGAGCTCCTGTCTAGACTTCAAAAGCTCTTCTCTGATTCCTGGGCCACTGTGTCTCTGAGCTGAACAGGAATCAGCCCTTTTATCTTTTAACACAATTCTTCATGAGGACTGCATTTCTAAATCCTTATTTCCCTCCTGTAACAGCCCTTGGTATCCTGATGAGATGTTCTTGCTAGGTCTGCAGCAGCTGCCGCTGCTGACCACTCCTGCACCATGCTGTGTCCCCCTTGCTGCCTTGCACTGCTCTCCTGGCCTGAATATGAAAAGCAGAAGAGAAACAAGTAAATATGAATGTATGTGTTATTCATTCTTTATTTAAGTTACATTAAAAGAAACATAGGTTAGGAAATGCATTTGTATTTCAGATTTTTCACATATACCTTTCTGTAGCCTGCTTGGTAAAGGCAAACCAATTGAATATAGGGAAAACACAATCCTGAAAGGGAATATGGATATTTTGGATCTCATGTGAAACACCAAAAAAAGTGAAGTTTCTACTCCGTATTAGAGAGCATTGACCAAGAACTGTGATTTATTTTTGCATTTGTATGTAATTACTGTGGGGTGACAGCCAGTAAGATGAATAATTCCTCCACTTGTTATCTGTGCTGACGGCCAGGCAGGGTGGCTTCTGCTATCACCAAAGTGCAGATCCACATCAAGATCCAGACCAGCAGCTTCCCTATCCACTGTTCCCATCTTGTGTTGCTGGCAGTGCACCTCAGGAAAGTCAGACATAATCTGGGTGAAGGCTTTGGACTGGAGTCTCTGCACTGCTGAGGAAAGGTTTTCACCAATGTTTTGCACTTGTGTTTTACCTTTGAGGATCTCAAAGAAAAAAATTTTTGCGGGTGAATTTAGAAAAAGCAGAGTTAAAAACAACAACAAGGCTGTACTTTCTATTAGAGAATTTTGTTCTCCCCCCTGTTGGTTTTGTTCCGCCAGCCTGCCTCCATCCCCCCACGCCCCTTTTCGTGGGCCTGTCACAGTGTCCATTGCCCTCTGATGCTGCCGGTTGGCGCTGCCTGTGGAGCTGATCTCCGTGCGTGGCTTGGGGTAGCTCACCTGCTGGACCCATGCATTGGCTTAATCAGGGACATGCAAGTTACTGCAAGAATTGGTGTTGTGGTTTAACCCGTCCGACAACTGAGCCCCACGCAGCCACTGACTCACTCCCCCCATGGTGAGGTGTGGGAGAGAATCAGAAGAGTAAAAGTGAGAAAGCTCCTGGGTTGAGATAAAGACAGTTTAATAGGGAAAGCAAAAACTGCGCACACAAGGAAAGCAAAGCAAGGAATTCATTCACCGCTTCCCATGGGCAGGCAGGGGCTCAGCCATCTCCAGGAAAGCAGGGCTCCATCACGTGTAACGGTGACTTGGGAAGACAAACACCATCACTGCGAATGTCCCCCCCTTCCTTCTTCTTCCCCCAGCTTTACATGCTGAGCATGATGTCATGTGGTCTGGGATAGCCCTTTGGTCAGTTGGGGTCAGCTGTCCTGGCTGTGCCCCCTCCCAACTTCTTCTTCACCTGGCAGAGCTGAGAGCTGAGAAATCCTTGGCCAGTCTTAGCACTGCTCAGCAACAACTAAACCATCAGTGAGTTATCAACATTCTTCTTATACTAAATCCAAAACACAGCACTATGCTAGCTAGTAGGAAGAAAATCAACTCTATCCCAGCCAAAACAAAGATACTTGGTAACCTCACACTGTGCCAGGGTAGTCTTTAACCTGGGAGACACATGAGCTCGCTTGCTGATCTCCGAGGAATTTAAGGATGCTCAGCTGAGCTGCAGTGTGTCTCTGTTTGCATGCAGGTGCCATATTCTCTCTACTTGCATTTCAAAAAAGTCATTAACATCCTCTGTGACTCAGAAATGCTTTGTAGATGAGTCTGCAGCCAAGAAGTTGTGCAAGCTCAGCACCCCCTGTGTGCACCCTCAGCACCCTGAGCTGTGCACGCATGTGAGGGTACTATGCTGGTGCAGGGCTGTGCACACGGCAGAGCCATAGTCGGGAAGGATCTTCAAAGTTTTGTCTCTTCCTAAACTACAGTTTTCATTGCTCTGTTTAAACTTCACTGCCATTTTTTTTTTACAATACTCTGGCACATATATTAGTGTGCTGTATCAGAGCTGCAAAACAGCCTGCGATTCCCCAGGTTCCTCTGTAGTTTTTTATGCCGGCGCATCCATAAAAGATCTCCAGTCCTTCCAAGTTTGCCCCATGAGAACAGAGTAACACCTTTCCTCTGGAAATACTGTAATAAAACAAAGGGAATACAACACTCCCATTATGAAGATCCCATGGATGGCCTTTATCATTTATCAAAAGGAAAAGGTGTTCTTGTAATACCTGTTAGAACTGTACACAGGGGAGGCTGCTTGGTGGAGCACATTAATAAAAAGTCAGAAACCTGAAAGATATGTCTTTTTGCAGATTCACAATTGTGCATTAATTTATTTTTGTAGCTTTTTCTCAATAGTCCAGTGGCTTCTGTCAGGAAGCAATTTCATTAAAGCTTTGATCATAGTGGTAATATAAAGCCAAGCTTTCTGCAAAGGCTTCATTGCCCTAAAGAGTGTGTAATTGGCCAAATGTCTTAGAAAGTTTTGCTTGGGTTCTCCAGAGCACAAGTAAAAATTAATTACCCCAGCAGTAGCTGCAGTGCCATCATATAAGGGTGTCAAATCTAGTCTTTCCAAATGGCGTATTCTAACAGAGCAGTAGATATGAGACTTGCCATAAATGTGATTTGTGAACATCATTAATGAAGTACTAGACCTAATTGACTTCTCCTGGCTTTACGACAGCATAAAAAAAGTTCTGCACTACCAATGATATTTCTCTTAAACTTCTCCAGCTGAATCCCTAATGCTGCAGAGGTCTCTTAAAAGCAAGTTTTCACCAATCTTTATTTGGGAAAAAGGAAACTGACTGTTAGACAACATTTCCAGTTCTTTAGAAATAATAAGGATTTTAGAGCAGTTCTTCCATTGCAGAATGAAATGAAGACGCTTTGCAATTATCCCTGAAAACCCAAGCACGTTAGAGAAGATCAGCTGAGGGTACTTGCTAGCCTGATCATTTGAGAACTGAGTCACGGATGACCAGTAAGTCCCCGTTCTGGTTTGGGTCGAGGATTTGCACTTCTGTCTTTTGCATTTCAGGGAGAAGCATTAACTTTTCTGATGTGATTTCTGATGCGTTCTTGATCTGAAACCATAGCCTTTATATTTTTGTAAATAATGATCATTCTAGCAAGGTATTTTGTTTTCCAACCATCTCTTTTGTTCAGACACTCTGAGGTCTGTAACAACAAATGTCACCATCCATACTGGTACTTGCACTAACATATTATAGTAGCTTATATTGCTGCTGTAAGTATAAAACAGCCCAGATCCAGCTTTGGCTAGCATTTTTCCAGGATATTTTGCTATTCTATTTTATACGAGTCTTGTGGGCATAGACCTGTAGCAGATATTATGAAAGAAAAAGAAATTAACTGCAGTCTACTGAAATAGATTATTTTTGTATTTTTCTTTACTTCTGTAAAAAAAAAAAAGGAAGTTTATATGCTAAATCATATGTTATGGCTATTATTTTGCTCCATACTAGGCAGGTTAACTTTTCACATGATGTTATTACAGTGAACAAAAATCTGAATGGTAAAATCTAGATTGAATGAAACGGTTGACCTCTAAGTATTTGCTTGAAACATTTGAAAATTAACTTTTTGCAAATTAAACCTTCATTTATGGAGGAAGTTGCTGAAATGACAGATGTGGTAAACATCCCCAACTACCGCTGTCTTGATAAACATTGAAGGAGGACCTTTGAATTGAACTTGAGTGTTAAATTTAGTTGATTTAAAGAGTTCATCTAATCCTCTGCTGACTAGTCTTGCTTCATTTTTCTTGGCAGTCTTAGGCAGAGCTGGAATCATAGAACCATAGAATTGTTTAAGTTGGAAAAGACCTTTCAGACCATCAAGTCCAACTGGTAACCTAACGCTGCCATCCCACCACTAAACCATATCCCTAAGCACCTCGTCTACCTGGCTTTTAAATACCTCCAGGGATTGGGACTCGACCACTTCCCTGGGCAGCCCATTCCAATGTTTGACAACCCTTTCAGTGAAAAGGAGTCAGAAGAGAAGTCGGAAGTCTTGGAAGAGACTTTCTGCAGGACTGCTGGGTCAGCTGGCCCAGGCTCTGCTTTGGGCTTTCTCAGACTATTCCAGGGTGCCCCTCACCACCACATCTGAGCGCTCCCACAAATGTGTGAATAGGTTTGACTTCCCTTTCCCTCTTCCTCCCTCCCTGCTTTCCTCCTTCAGAGCCCCAGTGGTGTCAGAGTTTACAAGATCAGTTGTGCTTTATTTTGTGGAGTGTGATAAATACACAGTCAGCTGAAGAAGTGATTGGAGATTCAAAGGCAAGGAATTTTCCAAACATTCAGCATTTGCAATTTACTGATTTGACTGAAACTCACAGTGATTGTATTAATATTAATCACAACTCTCTTCTCTTACTTCACTTCATCCCCTCAAATAGTGCATTTAGAGATATGTATGAAGAAGCCAACAAAGGACAATTATAGGGTGAGTTCAGGGGTGTTCTCTAAATCATGAGCATCCTCTTTGCAAAGAGGAGATGGCTGCAGGCTACTGGCAGAGATGGCTTCTGCTTGTGGGAATTGGTGTCACTGGTCATGACATAGAGATTTACAGCAGGATGAAGAACATGTGCATCAACCCCCAAACTACTGGTAAGCGGCAAGCATCCTGAAAGAGTATTCTCTGGGTCCCCCAAATTTTTGAGATTCAGATCTTTACTCCAGAGGGATGAATCCCTCTTTGCTTACTATCTTTGCTCTTAGGTGTTCAGCATCTCTGGCTATCTTTATATTAGGAATAAGGGTGGATCTGTGGAGCTGTTCTCCACAGCTCCACCTCTTGCAGGGGCTCTGATGTCCACGTTGTATGCGTTTTGGAGATTTTACATTGGACCACCCTGTAAGCCCAATGCTTGCCTGGGGTTGGTGTGCAGGAGGTGCAGCTCCCTGCTGGCCTTCACTGGTGAGGAATCCAGCTGCTCCCTGAGGCTGCTCTGCCAGGCAAACTGAAGCCTGGAGGTGGAGGTGATTGCTTCAAATACGCACTTCTGATCCAGACTAAAACACTAAATAGATGCAGTCTTTGAAATAGTTAAATTACAATACTCTTAAACTTTTTTGAGGATAGTATCTGTTCTTGTATTCCTGCACTCAGGAGATTAATTTAGTTGCAGCCGTAAACTTACATTTAACATTTTGAAATCCTTGTGGGTTTTTTTGGCATGATGCATCAGCTTGTCTTTTGGTTACCTCCCTGCCATATGGTATGATATGTGATGTGAACTTTCTTCTGTCTTTCTAATAATCTGCAGCTTGAGTATTCTGAAAGTATTATTTATGCAGCACTCTTGACGCTGAACTATGCCATGCTGCTTCCATGGAAACCTCTGACAACATATTACTGTTGGGCTTGACAGATACACAGTACCTCATTTTCCCGTATGTCTGTCATCAGAAAAGCCCTACTATGTCAGACCAAAGGTCTATCTGTCCAGCATCTTGTCTCTAACCATGGCAAATGACAAATGGCTAGGGAAAAATGTTAGAACAGGGCAAGAATATATCAATACTGGTATAAACCCAAACTTTCAATATTTTGGAACTTGGGGAGTAAAATCTTTAATTCAAAGGCCTTTAATAGATTTTTTTATTCCTTTTTTTTTTTTTTTTCCTTGGCTTTGTCACTTTTTGGACTTGTGTAATAAACCAGAATGGGATCATAGCATAATTTAGTTTATAAGAGACTTCAGGAGGTCTCTAGTCTGACTTCCTGCTTGAAGCTGGATCAGCTATGAGGTCAGACCAGGTTGCTGAGGTCTTTATCCAGTTGGGTCTTCACAGCCTCCAAGGATGGATACTACACATCTTTTCTGGGCAACCATTTTTTTTTTCCCAGCTAGGTCATTATGTGTAAAAATTCAAGTAAACTCACTGGGTATAAGTCTAGTAAACTCCCTTTTTGGTCAAGGATAATGAGTAAGAGCAGAGTTAGTACCCTGCGGAAATTATCATTACCTTCCTCAGAGAAGAGAGATTTTGGTTTCTATTTATAAGTCCATTGAAGGTACTTGATGCATAAAAATACAGTATTAATAAAGTATGCAGTTCTATACCTAATAACCCTTATTTGGTTGAAAAGAACAAGGATGATGTCTGGAGAGTAATTGAAAACCCAGTTGCCTGTTTCTCCATGAAATGTGGATGGAGGATGAGAAGTCATGGGAGTTTGTGGAGTTTGGAAGAGGCACCAGAAGATCAGTTTATTTGCCCATGGCCTGCGTGCTGGCACAAACAATGATGGGCCTGTGGAAAGTCTCCTTGAATGAAGCTACTTTATGTTTTAGAAACCTGGAGGAGGAGCCACCTGGTCAAATGTAAATGCCTACATATGAACTTGTCTCATCTTCCCTTACAGTCAGCAGAGAGAAATAGTGGCTTTTAAGCCCCAATTCATCTCAGCCTGAAACAGCTCTCTAAAATAGATCAGATGAGTCGTATGCTGAAAATTCCTACTGCTTTTCATTTACTACAGCAGGATAATAGGATGGCTACCTCAGATGGCACTTGCAAAGTGTACATGTTGAAATGGAAGCCTCTATATCTGATGGATGAGAGAAGCCTGCAACTTCTACTGTTACAACTTATTTTCTATGTCTTTTTCTCTCTTTTATCTCTAACAACAAAGAGGAGAAATTTTTTGTTGTCCTCTGTGCTATATTTTATCATTTAGAAGTCATCTATCTGAAATCTATTCCACTTTACATAGCAGATTCAAAGAATTGTAGAAGACAGTATTTTAGGTGGCTTTGGGTGAAATCCCCAGCTACATTGTTTCAGAAATCAGTAGATTCAAAGAATTGTAGAAGGCAGTATTTTAGGTGGCTTTGGGAAAACTCCATAAACTGCTGAAGATGTGAAATCCCCAGCTACATTGTTTCAGAAATCAGGAGCTGGGAAGAAAAACATTTCTGTAGTTTTTGGTGTGGAAATACACAGGAGGACATTGAAGTGGCTGGTTGTAGGAAATGAAGAAGTTATGCAGTCAGCAAGATTTTTTGGGCTCTGCTGGGGATTTGGTGGGACCCTACCTTTTGCCTTCAGTAAATCCCCAAAACAGAGATTAGGAGCTTGTTTCCTGGGTGCAAAGCATGCACAATGTAAGGTGGGCTCACAGGGTTTTGTGATCGCCCAGTGCTGGGGGTACCACGTAATATCTCCCTTCTTCTGGACCCAGTCTGGGTTGGTTCTATATAACTCCAAGATCTTGGTAGCCCAGCCCAGATCTTTCAGTCAGGAGGGAAGGAGGAAAGAAAATATGATGAGGGACCCTTTTTTTTCCTTTCCAGCAAGGAGCAGGACGAGAGTGAAAGCTCTTATTTTCACACACCTGGCAGTGGCTGTTCTTAGAGCTTTACCTTCAGCTGAATGCAGTCTCTTTCTCTGGTTTCTTCAGGCCCTTTGGGACTTCCAAAGGTCACCTGTGCTGCATGGATTGGAATCCATCCAGTATATTTTTGTTCTCTGCTTATCAAACTGGCGTGCATTTCAATATTAGAAGATAATTGTTTTCCTCCTTTCTGATGTTGGACATGAATTATTGAATTTATCTTGTACTTGCAAGGGCTAGAAGGATTTTCTGAGGAGACTAATGCACACATTTGGTTTTACTTTCTTGACTTCAGGAAAGATCAAAGATAACATTCACATACTTCATCCTTCCTAGCTGTGTTATTCATAGGTGGCAAAAAGCTTCTTTAATGGAATCTTTAATTAAGCTTATTTTGACACCACTTATTGGGTTTCTTTTAATTAACTAATTTCTCAGTGTTGAAAACTGAGTTGATTTTTTTTCTTTCTGCTTTCAAAGAAAAAGGGCTCTGAAACTCTGTTTAATGAATTAGGAGTCAGGAGATATTAACTATACCAGTATATAATAATATTGTCAGAATATGCAGCATCATTGGAGTACAAGCATCCCAATAAGAGACTTTGATTTCAAACATGATTACATGCAGCTGGATCACTCCCAGGTCATAAAAGTACTTACCAGATAGCTTTTCTCTGCCATAAACAGAATAGTTGATGAGTACAGTTGAACATGGCTTTGTTATGATCTTTGAAGAATGTTAAATGTTACCAGTAGAAATATTTTATTATTTGTTTGTTTTCTAGTTTTATGCTACTTGCTTTTTATCTGTTACAGAGAAGAAATATTAGCAAAGGCTGTGTGTGGAAATTTTGCCAATACAGTTTAGCTATCTTCTCAAGTGACTCTTTGCATCATATCCATCAAGATAACTGCTTTTTCCCCCCCCCCATTTAGCTGGTCCATGACAAAGATGTGATAGTTCTTGGCTTTGCCTTTTCTCTAATGCTTTTAACTGATTTAACTCTATCAGAAAAAAACCCCATGTACAATTAATATAGTTTTACTGTTGCCACCCTCTTTGTCCATGCTGTGGACATCTTCTGGCACTCGTTAACTCTAGAACAGTGCTGCAACCGCTGGAATACATCCCCCTTTTCCAGGGCTGGCCTTTGGCTGTTTTGTAGCAGGGCAAGCTCTGGGTTGAGCTCTGTGACTTTCTAACTCAGGTGTCTTTTTGAGCTGTATTTTGGATAACTTCTGATGTCTGTAGTCTCAGGATGCTCTTGTCCCTTTGTGTGACCCTGTATGTACTGGCACTTTTCAAATTCTTGCTGCAACATATGGTAATTCTTACAGGTGTCTATAAATGTTTTGTCTGAATTTGTGTTCACAGTCTCTTCTCAGGGACTATTTTCCACCTGAGTTCCTTCTCTATTTACACCTTTATTTTATACTTTCTGCTTTAAAAATACATTTTTTATATATGTCATTTTATATGGAGTGCACTTCTTTAGTACAGTTTCAGTTAGCCACATCTGCTGTTATTGGAAAGCTTTTGAAAGCCTTGTTGTTCTTCACAAACATCTATTGTCAGAAATAAAACTTCTCTCCCCTTCTTTTCTCTTCTCTTCTCTTCTGATACAGTTTGTGTGCAGATGAAGAAGTAAGTGGTCTTTAAACCTTCTCCAAGTCTTTTAAACTCTGGTAGGGATTTTAATAGCATTCTCTTCTCTTCTCTTCTCTTCTCTTCTCTTCTCTTCTCTTCTCATACAGTTTGTGTGCAGATGAAGAAGTAAGTGGTCTTTAAACCTTCTCCAAGTCTTTTAAACTCTGGTAGGGATTTTAATAGCACCTTTCTTCCAATGATGTTTCCCATCCTCCTTACAGAACGATATATTGTTTAATTTCTCAAGGTCAGAAAGACTGACAAAGGTGGCTTAATTTCATACACCTGGGTCTGATATTTCTAGTAAAGGAAATATAGCTTCCCTTTAGGCAGGGGATGTTCTTATCTTTTGCTTTGACCTTGGTTGTGATCTAGTGGATAACCTCTTCAGAGGGAGCGTTTGCTTTTGTGACTTTGCAGTACTTCATCAGGGAAGTTGTTTTTCTCTGGTCAGAGGCCTGAGCTAACTACTCAGCAGGTCACAGAGGCATGACAGCATCTTCACAGAGCACCCTCACGTTACCTACCTCTTCTTAGGGCCAGCTGTGACAGGACAAGGGGTAATGGTTTTAAACTAAAACAGGGTAGGTTTAGACTAGATATAAGGAAGAAATTCTTTACGATGAAGTTGGTGAAACACTGGAACAGGTTGCCCAGAGAGGTAGTGGAGGCCCCATCCCTGGAAGCATTCAAGGACAGGTTGGATGGGGCTCTGAGCAACCTAATCTAGTTAGTGGTGTCTCTGCTCACTACAGGGGAGTTGGGCTAGATGACCTCTAGGGGTCCCTTCCAGTCCCAAACATTCGATGATTCTATGATTCTTGAGACCATCATCCTGTCAGAGAGGCCTTTAGGGGTTCCTGAGGAGCTGCAGAAGAAGGGAGACTTGGGAGGAGGGAGGGAAGGCAGAAAGGAGAGTCAGAGAAGGCCTCCAGAGAAGCTATTGGAGAACATCCTGATTTTCAACAAGAGCTGGAGGGCAGAGATTAAGTTAGCTGTGATTTATAATACATGTCCATCCAGGGAAGAAGATGTTCTCTGGGCCAACAGTAGATAACACCTCATACGAAGTTTCTGGCAGGGGTATGACTACACAGCTCAGTTCATGCAGACTAGCAAGTTTGCCACCAATCCATCATCCCCCTAAAGGCATGGGCTTCAGCATAACTGGAGTAGCTCTGCCTGATGGGAGCTGGTGGTACCTTAAAGAAGACGCTCTGCACTGAGAAATATCACGTTGTCGGGGAAGAATATCTTTCTTGCTCCCTGAAAGAGAGCACAACCTTTCTAACTGGCAGGCTTTCAGTTCAGAGTCACAATGTGTGCAAATGCCCAAGTGTGCAGCCAAACGTCCTCGGAATTTGTTAAGCTAATAGATATTTTCTCTATAGGCTCCTAACAACTTCAAGTGATATTTAAAATATTTAAACAAAATAGCTCATCTGTTCTAGCATAAATACATTTGTACAATAATTCCTACGGTTGCTGTTCTTCCCTTATATTTCATTATTTGGAAAAGAAACGTCTGTCTAATGCCTCATTTAAGATTCAGTGGAATCTTCCTTGCTTCAGTAATTTTCCTATTAAATTACAACTATTAACACTCGTTCCTCACCCTAAAGGAAACCAATAAAATCACCCAAACTAATGAAGTTGTTTTCAGCAGCAAGCACCTCGTTACGGGGGTACTTCTAATTACTGTTAAAATGAACTGGAACACAATGCCTCCAGAATGGGATGTCCCAGAGCTATCAACCCAAACCATAAACATCTGTGCAACTCATAATCTCTTCATTTAACCTTTGTAATCTCAACACAACCTCCACTAATTTTTAAATGCTGGTAGGCATTAAAATAAATAGATATGAAAATGTCACTGACACATTATAAATAGAATTCTAATTTATGAGAGCTGCCTCCCAGAGAGGAATTTGTTTTTTGACTTTAAAAAAATAACCATGCCACCTGGAGTTTATCTTTCTCTTATATTGTCTGGTCTGTCTTTTTTTTCCCTTCTGCACTAATTGTTATATTTAGATACCGTTGTGCAGAAGACTATGTTGAGGAGTGATTAGGGTATAACTTACATATCAGAATGCATGAGCTAACTAGAAAAGCAAAGCTTCAGATCAGATTTAATTAAGATAGCTTACACTCGCAGTTCAGTTTTCCGCCTAAAGCAAGGAAAAAAAATGAAGACTAACGGCTTCTTCCAGAAACACGATACTCCTGGGATAGGAATTTGGAACTCCATGAGCAGAGTAGCTTTTACTCCTGTGAGTAGTCCTCCTGAAATTAGCACACTAGTTATGTGAGTAAATGGTACTCTGCATAAATTAATAATGCACAATCTGGCCATATAGAAATCCTTGTTCTGGCACAGGTAACTAACTGCCTGTGAGTCATTCAAATAATTAAAAAAGAAAAATAAGTGATATTCATACAAGCAATGGCTCACAGGGTTTTCCTTTTTAGTTTTCATATATGTAAAACTAAAACTTTAATACCAAAATAAATCAAAGTGGCAATCTTCAGTTGGAGCTTGCTAAAGGGCAGCGTCTGCAACTCATATTTGCATTCACCTCCTTACAAGAAGAAAGGTGATTTGTCAATACCAGCAGCTTAGTCTCTAAACAGCATGTTGAAACTTCATGCATAATTGTAATCACCATCAATTTACTGCTCATATTACAGGGCAGCTAGAAGGTTGGGAGCATCTGAGATCCACTTCCATAAACAGCAAACAAGTAAATAATAAAAAGTAACTGAACTTGTCTATCTATGTTAATTTGCATTCATAGATCATCCATAGGCTTTAATGTTTTATATATATACATAAAAGCAAAAAAAAAGATATAAAAGCATAAGCCAAAATATTTACCATCTCTTTCTCTGTTGCTGGGTACTGAGGGCTGGGCTCTGCAAAGCTAATTGAAGTGGAAGGCAAAAGAGTATTTTTATAAGCATTGGAAATATTGAGGCCTGATGTCCTTTGGATTTGTATCTTTTGACTGACCAAAGGATGGGAGATGTGAGAAGTGAGAAAAGAACTTAATCTGAATCTTTTTTATCTGGGGTCTATTCAAGGCACACACCCCCATGCCCATAAGCCTCTGGAATTCCCTTTGGCTGGGGCACAAATGGGATCCTTTCTCTGCTTCTGGCCATCCTTTTTTTTTCATGAAATTTGTAGAAACCCAATTATCTTTCAGACTGATGTCAAATTGCATTAAAGTCAACCTGTAGATTCCAAAGATGTTGAGAAAGACACGCAAACACACAGACTGAACACCTAGCTTCGTTTCCACAAGAAAAATGGACTAAAATACAGAGGAGGTTCTTTTCAGTAAATTAGGTTGATAGCACTGAGTGGGAATACGTCGAGTTTAGGACTGACATAGAGGTTGACAAAATTGCATCTTTTTACATAATCAGGTCTTCTGTGGGAAAATGTGCTACGAAGTCACAGAAGCCACAGCCAGAGGTGATGGCTCACTAGGGTAGGTGCAGTTCCATTTTCATTGGATTGCTTATGACCTATAAAGATGGAAAAAAAACAGACAAAAGGCTGAAATGCAAAGAACAAAACCATACTGTAATGCAAATTATGTATCTCTCTTCTTTCCCTCTTTTATTCCCTACCACTCTCTAAGCCTTACTATAAAGCTTGACAAAAGAATATCTGTGTCCTGATAAACTGGTGCATAGGGAATAAAAAAGTGCCTTGGTTCCTAAAGTCTTGTCCCCAAACTACAGAAAATTATGAAAAAAAAAAAGTTCAGAAAGTTGTTTAGGAACCTCTTTGCATGGCCTGAAAGAAGATACGGAAACTGTTGTGAAAGAGGCAGATAAGTGACTGGCTTAATTTGTTGCATGCAGAGAATAGGGACATGCAGAGAATAAGTGACAAGAAGAACAGTACCGACTGGCAGAAATGTCCTTTGTCATGAGCAATTCAAAACCTACTCAGGGATATCCTGCCGCACATCAACACGGACTCTGAGCTGAACTGAAGATGCTGGGGGATTTCATAGAGACTTTATTTTTTTTCTCCCTTTCTAGGTGATATTACTGACAGCATTTTTGTTTTGGTTTGGTTTTATTTTGAATTATGGCCATCATTAAAATCCAGTTTGTAGCTGATTTGCATTGTAGTTCATGCAGGTTCTTTGAAAGCCTCTGGACCGAAAAGAAGCAGCATGGCTACACAGCCACACAGGGTTGAGAGGACCACTAGGGTGGATGGAACTGTTCATGTTTCTCATACATGGAAAGGCTGCAAGGCAGAGAGAGGCTCTGCAGATTTCCATCAAGTAATCATATTCTGGATTTGTGCTGTTTTCTCTTTCAGTTTAAGACATACACGTGGCAGTGCTGTGGCAGACCAGAGGTGAATCTGGCTGCTCATCCCATATTTGACAGTGTTCAATAACAATGATAGGACAGAATAAGAAGCCTGCACCTGTACAGCCACCAGTGGTTTAGAAACCTAAGTGATATAAATGTCTTTAATAGTCCTTGGTGATTTTTTCTTCCATTATCTTGTCTGGAAGCCCTGTATGTCAGTAGGATCCAGGAGGTCTTTTGTTTTATTCCCCACAATAGAAAATACTCTGTTCCCAGTTAGTTTTCACCTTGTTTTGAGCTCTGTAATCTGCATTACCTGGAGCTGGACATAAATCTGATTATTCACAGGTCTGCATTTGCCCTTATTGATCTGATATTGATAAAAGGAACGCTGAAATGATCAGAGTCTAAAGCCATTGATGTCATTGTCATGATATCATCTATTGAGAAAGATGGTAGGTGTTTCCTGGAGAGCTGGGATATGTGACTTGTCATCAGATTCAAATACAGAAATCCAATTTGGACAGGACGGACCAAGGGGTCATTATGCTCAGAAACATGGTTAGGGGATAGGATGAAGTTTCTTAGATTTTAGAGTTAAAGAAATCAAGGTCTGTGGGGATACCAACAGGTAAAGTCTGAAAAAATGACACAGGTCTTTCCTCAGTCCAAAATGTAAGGTTATAAAGCTAAATACACATCCAGAAACATGAAACAACTGACCTGAGACAAGCGCGTGTGACTGAAAGCTTTCTCTGTTGTTCTCAGTCTCTTAGGTCTGCTAAGGGATACAACTTCCTACAAATCTTAACTGGCTTATACAGATCACTACAGATGCAATGCTATCAGTCATCTGAATAAGTCATCTGTAGATACTGATGGAGTCTAGCCACAGGACATCACAACACAACCCCCTTTTCTTTGTCTCTCTGAGCCGGGAGTGAACCGTTTCCAACAAATTTTAAGGAAGAAACTTATTTTTCAGTCTTGCTGAAGTTAGCTACAGTCAATGGCAGTTTTTTGCAGACCTGAACTCTTGGTGGCTTTCTGACGTGTTACCTGTGGAACTGGCTGCCTCCATTGAAAATGAAAAAACTGGTTGATTGTTGTTCATACATTGTGGATACCTGAGCTCACTGAAAATCAAAAGAATAATATATTTTTTACACTTTGATCACCTAGAGATACTGTTCTGAGTAGTGAAATGAAGACTTTGAGTTGTTCTTCCTTGGAAATTATCTCTTCATTATTTTTTGATTTTAAGGTTTTCTATCCTCTTGTGACCCTGAAGAGTTCTAGTTCTTTTAGCATTGCTGTCAAAGCTTGTGTTTTGTTTTGTGTATCTTTTTCTTGGTGCTGGGACTACTAACCTCTTGATAAGGTTATTTTGATGTAGTGCTATTGACATTTGTCAATAGCATTAACCTTCCTACTTATTTATTGCCTCTATACATGATGGACTGTTCCTACAGAAGGGTGACTTTCTCTTTCTAAAGACACGCTTTTCTCTTAGACAAAAATATGGGTAAACCCCAAACATCTTTTCCAAGGAATCATGGCTTGATTTTTTTTTTTCCCAAAATTCAAAGCGAACTCATAGAAATGAAAGTGTGTTAGAAAGCTCTTAATTCTGTTGACAGGATTGCCTTACTGCAAAGATTAATATTCATATATGACTGATTTTGTTCACCCTCTTATTCATCTCTGAATGATGTCCAGATGAGCTACTCTGGAATAACAGCATGCTGAAATTTCAGAACAACTCAACAGTCTTTAAGAGATGGTGCAATCTGTCAAAAGAATCTAATTTCCTCTAAAATACCTTTAAAATGGAGTAAAAGTGATACAGCATGGTATTTATAGGGAAATATGAAAGCACACCAACAATAACTAGGAGGAACACACAGAAGGGCAAGAGTATCGGGCAGTTTGCTACCATGGCACACACATGATGGTCATTCGAAAGATTTATTTACGAGGTGTGTTGTTTTCTTACCAGCTCATTACATTAGTTCCTCATTGTGGGGAGATTTATCTGAGATTAAAAATTATAACCAGCAATGTCATGAACTAATAAGCACATCTAACTTGGATGCTGTTAGAGCATTAAATGGAATTAGTGACAGCACCATTTCATTTCATTTTGGTAAGGTTATTATCACCTACATATTCCTGCCATGAAATGGGACCATAACTACTTCAGTGGCTATAATGAGAGCACACATGATATTTCTTTGTTTCTGTTTTTAGGTCAGCTACTGCTATTAGATAATGTTCATCATCAGGAAGGCAAAGTGGTCTATTAGAGGGAGGCTTTTTCCTCTGGTGATACAGGATACCTCAGATGATCTTTTGTGCCTTCATGTGAAAGCACAAGGAACATGCACCGGGATCTACATGTTGTGGTAGATAATTTTCAGGAGTATCCTGCTGGCAGCTCATGCCAGGGGAGACAAGGGGAACAAGCCCTCCATTTTGCAAAACTTACATGCAGCGTATGACTCAGATACATGACGGATGTTGTCCCCCACCTCCCAGTTTTTGAACGACTTTTAATCAGGGCCACAGAGAGCTGCAGCATTTATCAGATGGCTTCCCTTCTTCAGATCTTCATTCACAAATTTGCTTCTATGCAACGATGCCCAAGACAGCACTAATGAGTTCGCTGAAGTGCTGGAAGCAGGATAGCCATGGGTTTGTGGCGCTTTGCCCAGGTTAATAAGTCCTGCTTCTCAGCAGTGCTAATTAGGCGAAGCAGAGATCTCCATGGTGGTGAGTATATTCATTCTGAAGCACAGTTATTTCGGGCAGCTCCGCATGGTATTGCATTATGCTGGTAGACTTACCCTCAGCATCAAGGACATTAAGAGGGAACCCTGTCCAATAGCTCTGTGGGCTTCCAGCTCTCTCTTCCTCCAGTAAATGCAGCGCTGGTTTTTATCATAAATTATCTAAGTGATACTCCTTAAAGACAAACCTACTGCCTGACTGAAACGCTGCCTTCTGATGTGAGTAGAAATACTCTAGTTGACTCGAATAGAATGAAATCCTGACTCCAAGAGAGCAGTGTGGAGTAGAAAAACTTGTCTGAAAAGCTGAAAATTAAACAACTACCTAAAAAGTGAGCATGGGACACTAGCCTGTCAGGTGTTATTGGCTTTTGTCACTAGCCACCAGAGGCAAGGTGGCTTTGCTGCCAAGGGTAAGGAGCTCGTTTTACCATTGCTGTGCAGTCAGTATCCCACTGTGCCTTGCAGCCATGGAAACCTGCACCGAGAGTGTGTGAAAATGCCCTCATCAGTGCGGGGGCTGCTGAACTGTGCCCGTCACTTTGCACCCCTGGGACAGCCCCGCT
>NW_009260692.1:151820-159660 GCF_000687185.1 Egretta garzetta
GTGGGAGGGAAAGCAGGGGGAGTAGAGGGGTGCCCTGGGGAGCCCTGCGGGAGGCCGAAGAGCTGATTTTCACTTAAAAAAATTAAGAGCAAAGAAATAAAATCTTCTCACCGTGCACTGAGGGGTGACTACGGGGACAGCTCCCACTTCCAGCTGAACAGGGCTTCCTGGGTGCTTTAGGTTAGGTCCCAGTTTCTCTTCTGTAATAGCCCATCCCCTTCCTTTTCTGTCATAGCCAACACCATAATTATCTTTTAAAGACACCCTCCTTTGTACAACAAGTGTGTAATAAACACCCTGTGGTACACCATGTGGCTCCTCCTGGGGAGTGCTGGATACCCCTGGCTTAGCAGCTGCAGTTGCAGGAGACCCCTCGTTGCTGATCTGCCCATCGGGTGCAACAGCCAGCCTTTGCCTGGTTCAGTACCTCCACTGCTTTCCTGGGTAAAGTTTTCTTCCCCCTTCCTTCCCAGATGATCCAGAGGCTGTGATGAGATGGCCTGGGGACATTGGGGGTCTGGATGCTGTGAGGTGAGCAGAGGTGGTCAGGAGCGAGGGCTCTTCAGGGTGCTGGCCTCTCCCAGCTGATTCAGGAGGGTCTGTTCTGTCCTGCATCCAAAGCTAAGTCTTGGGCTCGCAGGGGTTGAGCCTGAAGCAGTGCAAGGCAGGGTGAGTTTAATCCCCTTTCCATGGCCCCAGTCCTCATGGGCTTCAGTTCAGCCTGGGGAGGGGACAGTGCTGAACCTCTCAACCAGGATTTTCCCAAGCTGTGTTTCCTTGCCCTGCAATTCAGATGTGAAAGCTGCTGCCTAGACATAGTCTGCAGCTAGGACTTTGCTATGAACAGTGTGGAAATGAAATAAGAACTGGAGGGAGAACCTGTTTCCTTTTACAAAGGGAACTGATTATGCCCAACATGATCAAACCATTACACTGCCCACTCCCTGCTTGTTCCAGGGCCAGAGCCTTCCACTCCAGGTATTGATTGCAAAATTAACATGGTGTACAAGACGGAGGAATCTGCAAGGGGGCCCAGGAGGAGGCATGTTCTCAGTTAAGAGAGTATTAGGACATTACTTTGGTTTAACAGAAGTTAAACTTTGCAGTGCCCTACTTGTGAAAGCTCACAACAATCCAAATGCCATCCTTGCAAAATCAGAGCCAAATAGCACTTCACTCAAAGTGTGCTACTTACAGGCAGGATTCTCTCTCTTCTTCTTCTTTTCCTTTTTTTTTTTTAAAAGAACATTATGCAGGCCTCCTTGAATGAGAATATATTAATTGGATTATTTATGCTGCATTTGATCAAGTAATTGAAATAAATTGGAGGCCTAACGATGACTCACTGTTTTGGTGAACCCCCATGGAATAAACAGCCATGACCGGGAATTAGCATATTGCATGAAAACATTTTCTGAAGTTGTGGACTTTGATCAGCTTTCCTATGGCAAATTGACACTGCACCAATGATCATAAAATCAATGTGCAGGGACAGAAACTGGGTTGCTGTTGCAGTGGAATGAAGAGCATGTCCTGCGGGTGCCATGCACATTTTATCTCTCCCATGACCTTTTTTAAACTTGTCGACAGGGCTACAAGACATCATATTTGCCCTCAATGTATTCCTCAAAATGGGACTGTAATGTATTCCCTTCCCATAGCTATGGCTCCTCTGAGGAAGGCCTTGACCTCCAGCTTCCTACATGAACAAGTTCACTCTTTTGCTTGCTTGATGCCCCAAAGGCATCTGCTACGGCTCTGAGGAGCATGGGGTGAACCTCTGCTCACACCCCTGAGTGCCATGCACTCCCCAGGCACCTCTGTTTTGGGAGCTGAAGGTTGTGTCTTCCTTGCCTGCAGGGGTAGCCACAGAACAGCAAAAGAAAAGGCCACCTCTCCCTGCTTCCAAAGCGACGTTCATTAGCACTGGTGGCTGCTCCCCAGTGCCGCAGGCTGTGACTAATAGCAGTGGGCTGATGCTCAACGCTGTGCATCAGGGCAGGGCTGAACTCACTCCTACCATGCCTGTGAGCAGCCCAGTGCTAAAGGTGGTTTAAACGTTTTATATGATGTGATCAGACTGTCCTGCAAACCTCGGTGAACATAACAATGCAGGGAAATACACTCCAAATGCTGAATACATGCTGCAACTGCTGGCTTTAAGGATAACCGGATTCCCAGAGGTGGGGAAAAGGTATCAAAACAAACCCTTGTCTCTCAGATGATGTGATGTATATACAGTTGCAAGTAGAAGTACTGATAATCAGGAAACTATTCTGCTACATCAATATACTTGACAAGCTAGAAAATAGCTACAAAATTTCATGAATATTTCTGTGTAAATCGCATTCGAGTTAATGTCAGTGCTTCCCCTTGTAGATTCCAAATTAGCAGCTATTCTTCTGTTAATGTAAATTTAACTTGTTGTTGTTGTTATTTACTTTTGTACCAGCTCTATTCCAGTAGAAACTGAAGCACAAACTTCAGAAGGACGCTTCTCAAAGCGTCCAGATGGCAACAATAATTATTTATTATCTTTAGCTACCATGATTATGTTGCCCAATCTGTGATATTGTAAATCAGCTTTCAGATGGTCATAGGAGTTGTACCAAGTTTAGTGAAAAAAGTTGCTCATTATACGTTTGTTCAGAAGGATTAAACAATCAGAACTGCAGCTTTTTCAACATAAGTAAATCTATATGGAAGTCTAGATCTAAAAGGGATTCTGGGCACGGAGGGGCCAGCATGGTAGGATGTGTACAATGAAGAATACATCTTTCATGTGGCACAGAGTCTGGGTTTCTTTGAATCCACACTCCCAAAGTGGCTTCAGTCAAGGGCTATGTTATTTTCTTTTTACTGGAGCCAAATTATAGTGTAAAATGGGAGAAATCTCTTCTTTGGGCTAATGCAAAAGCATGGAATTCAGCTGCAACAGCCCTGAGATTCTGAAGTCAGGGTGCAGCCCCAGTGTAATTTTTGAGATTTGCGTGTTTTTATTACAAGCTTGCATAACTTTGCCCTCCAGAGTTTATTTTTCCCCTTAACCTAATTCTATCCAATCTGTCATATTTTCTTAGTAATGTTCTGAGGCCACATTTTTTTTTTCTTGCTGGAAAAATTAGCTCTAACTGTTCTATATTTGCAGGGTAATAGTGACATTGGAATGAAGGGAATGACACACTGATTTTCAGCAAGGCTTTCATAAATTGTCTGCTTAGATTTATGATATGTCACTTGATTTACAGCACTCCTTTTTTGTGGATGCTGTTGTTGGTAACATTCCTACAATAACCCTCTTCCTTTTTTTTATCTTCTTGGAGGCTAAAGTAACACATCTTTACAATCGTATTTTTAAATTTGGATAACTTGATAGTCACAATTGCTCACTCTTAATAAGAATAAATCTTCTTTTCCAAGATACTCTTTCTTGAGCCTCCAATGCCTTTCTTTTCATCTTACAACTACAGTCAAAAACCCTACAGTTTAAATTTTAAAGGTGCTAAAACTTAGGCTGACAAATAAATCTGTCTTCTGGTATGCTCAGAATTGCTCCTAAGTTTGATATATTTTAGACTCCTCAGGGTCTCCAGATTTTTCCAGAAGATAGTCAGTAGTCAAAGGTGCTAAGTTTCTATTTTGTCAAGGCATGAAGATTGAATTTTGTTGTTTCTATAATGAACACACTATAGTACCTTGATTGGAGGGAGTTCAAGGTATTTTCCCTCACATCCCTTCAGGCTGTGCACTTATGGCAATTAAGAGTCTATTTATGGTCCAGAGCATCATTTCCCACACTGTAGTATATAAATGCTGTCCAAGTGAGTGCCTCTTCCTGCCTGCGTGCATTACCGGGGGCTGGTGTTGCCACCATCAAGGGTAGTATATTTATATCAATAGATCACATTCTCCCTCCAGCTGAAGGGAAGACAATTGATGATTCAGATACCTGTTACAAACTCGCAGGAGGCCCTTCAGGTTCCACAAAGCTCCCGTTTTCCTTTTGCCCATCACTGGCTAATACTTGTCACTGGAAAACATTTCTTTCTAACTGACACCTGGTGTCACCTACCCCGGCTCACGCTGCTCAGTGAGAAAGAATTCCCCTTCCCTTGTGGTACTCATGAAACTTATATATAACATTTTAGAGAAAGGCACAAGACTGTTTTCAAAGACTGCTAGGAGGAGGAACGCAATGTTTTGTTGTTTGCCAGGTAATGGGCAATTGCTTTCAACAATAGAGAAATATGGAAGTACAAGCATGGCAGGAATGTGTTACAACAGTATTAACAATGGGGTGGCTAGGTTTAGAAACAGATAGATACACAGAACTAACTGAAAGCCCTGGTGATCGCTACTTCTATATTGGATTAACTCCAAAGTCAGTTCTCTTTGTTTCAGCGGACAAACTGACAGACTGCTCAGCTGCACTCGGTTTGCACTTTTGGCAAAATCCTAAGGTCAGCTATTGCCTTTACTGTCCGGGACCAAACACCATGGTGAGCTTGCTTGGTCCTTTGTGGATGAACTACCTCCATGCCGTCTTTAATCCCTGTATTCAAAGCCATCTCCTCAAGGTGCTTAGATTGGTCCAACACCAGGAGTGTGATATGATAACCAACAGTTTAGGAAATATTCCCAAGCACGTCCAGTATTGGTTTTGCTTTTGTAGCCAAGGTTCTTGGTTGCCTGCTGGGCTTCCCATTGTTTATCTCTTTTTCTTTCAGCACACTGCAACATAAAGCGTGCATAATTTGCAAGGTAGTGAGCTACAAGGTGAACATTTCATGTGGCTTGATCTGTATTTTCCTTTCCTTTTTCTTTTTCTTTTAGTTTGAGGTCCATTAGGCTATCTTCTCATGTAATCTAAGACTGAAGATATTGTTGTGGTTCATTTTTTTTTCTTCCCTTACTACAAGTATGTTTCCTAGTAATTTAAGAAATTTTCTCCAAACTTACAAATTTTCATGGCAGACTTTTACCTTCTAAATTGTTAGGTAGCCATGGTTAGGCTTCCTATGGCATAGCCTAGACTAGCATGCGTCTATGAGGGGAGCCAAGGAACCGTGTGAAGTTGATTATAAGGAATGCCAACGATGTGGCTTATGTTCTCTCCGCTCTTGCAGGGAAGCAGATGATTTCTGCTGTGATTTGGGAGTGTGACTGTCTTGGGAAGATTTCATAAGGAGATCAAAACAAGGACTGAACAAGAAGTTTCAGACAGTGCTGCTGAGGAAAAAGAAGAACAAATGCTGTCCAAGATAAGAAAAAAAAAAGGAGAAAAATATATTTCCCATCATCTTGCGACTGTTGACTAAAAGAGCTTACATTTAAGGCTTGGCTTGTCAAGAAATATAGCAACATCTGTTTTTGCAAAGCATACTACAAGTCTTTGAATATAAACAAAGCAAAAAGCTCCTACCCATATGACAATCGGACTCCATGTATGAAATAACAAGGCTTTTTCAGACCATATGAGGCATATTGCCAGTTACTTACTGACAAGAACTATGAAGAAAGATGCAGCACAGAATTTGCCACTGAAGATGATAGTTTGTCTAACTTTATTCCTTGAATTTTTTTCTGAAACCTCCTTAAGCTCTGATTTAGGAAGGCGGTGACTTCTCTTGAGACTTTGACTGCTGCTGTTATGCTCCCCATCTGTCCGCTCTGTCTCTGCTGCAAGGCTGGGTAAAATCAGTGAAGGTGATTTTAGAAAGCCACGATGTTGGCTGTGGCCTTTGCATACTTCATTCATGAATAATTGGGCTTAATTGGGCTGTCCATGCACTGAGTGGGGAAGGAAGGTGGAAATCTGTAAATATTTACAGCTATCCTAAGAGATAAGTTAATTGAAATAACCAAGGATAAATGCTGTCTGTGTACTGTTTTAAAGATGTTGTGCCTATTAAATTTGCTCCTGATCTTTTCTAATTATCTTTAAATTTTAACCTGCTAATTGTAGGTATTTTCTGATGCAGAGGAACACAAGAATTCTATGGTGGAAATAAAACCTGGAAGGAGGACACACCAAATCAGCTCTGTTCCTGGATGACTGGGGGTAGCTTGTGCTTCTGCCAGGGTACCACGGATGCACTCAGTTCAAAGATTTTCCAGCTAGGGCTCAAAAGAACTTGCTTAAAGGAAAGGAAAAAGTCTCCTGAAAAAAAAACCTTTAGACCTTTCCCCACCTTCAACTAGAGAAAAGTAGCCGAGGTGTGGTAATAGCACAGTCTGACACAGCTGGGAGCGAGCCTGTGCACAGTAATCAGAGGGAAAACACAGGGACCAGGATTGTCTTTTAATTTGTCCATTGCCTGAGGATGAAAGGAAGCTGCTGTCAGTCACAAAGTGCAAAGGAAGATATTCTGGTGTGCTTGGGATGGCAAAAGGGGCTCTGTTATCCCTCCAGTGATCTATGAGTAATTTCTGACATAAAACCTCCAAGACACTTGCAAAGCCAATTTGAGAGAGAACGGTAACAAACATTTCTTCTAGGAGTTCTGGAGAAAGAATAAAAAAAAAAAGAAAATCCCTCCTGCCCTTTATTTTGCCTGGTATTATCTGCTGTACAAATGTCATTAAGTGACATTTCTCTCCTAGAGGCCATCCAGTATATATGAGGATTATTATTCCTTCCTTGTCCTCTCCCAGTGAAAAACAGATAGTGGCTGACAGTTAATGAGGGGGACTCTAATCTGACAGCGCTATGAAAGCTGCTGCCAGAAAAGATCTTGATAACGGCATAAGAAATCCTTTCTATCTCAAAATACCATTAAGGCACCTGTCTACAGCAAGGAACTCAGGACATTCTCCTCTAATCGAAGCTTGTTAGATCTGCATCCTCTTGCACTTCTGCAATCTGCTTGAGGAAAACCCAAAACAGTTGTAGGAAAAATAAAAGAAAATAAAAGCATCCAAAATATAGAGACCTACTGAGATTAAATTCCTGAATGGGAGTTTGTTGCCATTTTTCTGTGCTCAACAATTAAGGTGGATTTTGCTTTCAGTTACTGCATTATCCCAGAGTTACTCTGTGTGCATATATATGTGTATAGAAATGGAGCTTTCACTGTGAGAGGTACCGTATGTTATGTGGCACTTTCTGAACTGGAGAACTTGCTGTCTAAAATTATATGGCAGAAGCCTCCTCACGATTTTGCATGGTACAAGATGTTCTGGAGTACCTGCTCCAGCCCAGGTGGCACAGAAAGAAATTGTCTCTTCAGCCTCAGTCCTGTGTCCTCAACCCCAGATGACCACACTGTGGGACAGGGAGTGACATTTCTCTGAGGTGACCGCAACGTATTTCAGAACAGAAGTTTGTTCTAAATAATTACTTGGTCAGGATTTTTCCATCAGACTGGTCAGCCCTACAGCTGTAATGTGCAGCCTGCCTAGTGTTGAGGGGCAGAAGATGCACAACATCCAGTTGGACACAGCTTCTCATTGAGGTCATGAAAAGATTTAACTTTTGAAATCTTTTACTGTGCTTGAAGAAGCAGTTAATGCAAGACCTAGGTTGGAGGCTATGAGAAAGGCAATGATGGGAAGTGCAGAAAACAAAATGTGACCAGAGAATTTAAAACCGAAGATTTGTTTTCAGAGAGCCCCAAAACAGAGGAATTTTAGCATCGACTTTGCTACTTCTTCAGTCTTTATTGAACTTTCCCAAAGGATTTTTCCTTATATGTGTAACTCAGTAAAAAGAGAAACACACGTCTTTGATGTAGGTTTCCTTTCTTTGAGGCCATCCAGGTGCTCAACCCTTCATAAGAGGAAAATTTGAATAAGGCAGTCAGCATACCCAGCCTGTCCCTTGCGTTTTGTAGGATTAAAC
>NW_009260692.1:159704-178227 GCF_000687185.1 Egretta garzetta
TCCTGCAAATAGCTTTGATCATTTGTGAAGAGGGCACATATAGGTGCATGCTCTGTCATTTTCCCCCTGGCATATTGTCTGCAAACAAAAAGTTGTATTTCTATGTCCTCTTCTCCAGATATCCCTGCTTTTTTTTTCACCTACACATTCAATTTTAGTGTGCCATGTGGTTTCAACCTGTTTAATGTTATACTTTGGCCTTTAATGACAGAAGACATCAAGTGCCAAGGTCCTTATTTTATTGCAAAAGATGGCATGCAGACATTCTTTAAATGGTTCCAAATAATCTAAAGACCCGGTTTGGATGTTTCAAAGGCAGCCAGAGGTTGTCAAGTTTCTACTGAAGAGTTTGATACCATATCATCATCTTCTAACAGGTTAATCTTTTTAAAAGGCCTCTCTTTGAGGTTCTTTAACTTCATAAATACTCCTTTTTACCTACTTCAAAGCCAGGAGATAATTTTTTTAATGTGAAAATTGCATACAATGTTGTCTTAATTTGTCTTGACAGGTGTAAGCTGTTGCATGACCTAAAATCTGGGGAAAAAAACCCAACAAAAATCCTACCTTTTAAATGCATAAAATATTTTTTCTCACTTTTATGTTCCAGACTGAGACAGCCTTAAATACCTGATGATTTAACATCTTGAGTCTTGCTTATTTCTGCAGAAGAGACTGAATCAAAATACTGTAGACCTTCAACTCAGGAATCTGATCTTAATTTTGAAGTGTTTGCAACTGCTGGAATAGCTACAGTAAGTACCCCAGTGAGTTTGGGCTACCTTTCACTTCCCCATCTTTGGATACGGCAGCTTTTTACGTAGGACAACTTTCTGAGGCATGGTAAATAACCTTCATGAGTGTTCAGGGGTCAGTCTCCACAGTGGAGGCTTCTCCTCCAATTCCCTAGTGTGCACGAGGGATTGTGCTGGCCTGGAGACAAACTGCTTTCTGGGACAGATTGCACTGAACCTTTCTTTTCTTCAGCTTAGAGACGTGGTCCATGCTTAGAGACATGGTCCACATGCAGAAGAGCCGTGCTTTGGCAGTGCCTGTTGTGTCCCAAGCACCTGTCACTATTTCCTTAGATTTTAAACTGTGATTTCTGCTTGCTTTTAGGTCTCTTATGGAGAGATCAAATCCCCGTAGGCACCCATCTACATCTTTAGGCACTTTAAATATCTTTACAGTGCTGTTCTGTACTTCACTTCACTGCTGCTCCTCAGCAGAAGCTAAAATTCTGTATAGAAATACCTCCATTGTACAGAAAATATATCTTTCTTCATAAAACTAGCGGTTTTGCTAATATGCCAAATAATTTCACATCAAGGATTAAATTCTTTCACTGTACAGTTAGCCAGAAATCTAAAAGGAACTTTTGCCTTTTTTTTTTTTTTTTCATTAGCAGAAAACTCTAATTCAAATGGATGAAATGACATTATTAAATACTAGAATGAAGATCACCAAGGAAATAATCTAACTGCTGATACTGTAATGTTAACTCAGTGCTTCTAAATAATCAGTAATCAGAAACTTGAATTAGACTAAGATAGATTGAGCTAAGTGCTTGACTATTCAAAGTAAGTGCAAGAGATTTGGTGGAAAGTTCAGTGCAGTCAGGGGAAAAAAATGTACTGCATTAAATATGCAGGACTAAAGAAATCATGCTTCTATTTTATTTTAAATAAACACATTATCGTTTGATATATCTTGGTCTTTCTTCACGTGAATCATGAATCATGCAGCACTTCAAGCCCTGATTAATATTCTTAATTGCTCTCCCTTTTTCGTTCTTGCAGCTGGCAGATGGAACGCTGCAGATCAGACGGTGTCGTATCAGTAATGCTTATACTGCTTGTGAACAAATGGTGCTGCAGCCTGTGTGTCTATCCCCTTTGATCCATACACAATTGGAACAAGGTGCAATAATCAAGACTTGCTCTCCCCCCCCCTCCCCGCCCCATTTCTGTGATATTAACCTCGATGACAGCATGTCCTGATAGGACATGGACGGCGAGCCAATTTCTGTAATGCCAAACACTTTGCAGCAACAAGAATGGCTGGAAATCTTACAGGATGTGCCAGGGAGATGCCTACCTTCCACCAAGCTGGGCTGAACATTTCTTAGTGGGAGTGTTGGTTGTTTCTATACTTTTCTGTGCCAGTGCTAATTAGGGTGGACATACGATGAATCCAGAAGAAAGAGTATCATATTAGTAAGAAGCTGAGCGATGATATCTAATTAGCTGAAAAGTGAATGAAGAATCAATAATTCCTTCCGTTTGCTAGGGGCAAACAATGAGTTCTCTAAATGAAAGAATCCTAATTACTCTAGAAGCTTTAAGCTGTTCAGATCCTTCTGTTTCTTGTGTTTTAGTGGTTATCTGGTCAAACTACTTTCCAGGTGAAAGAATGACTTTTCTCACTAGCAACAATGCCAACTCTATGTTGATATGAAAAGCAAAAACCTTCTTTCTCTGTCATGACTGTCCTGGTTTCGGCTGGGATAGAGTTAATTTTCGTCATAGTAGCTAGCATAGTGCTGTGGTTTGGATTTAGTACCAGAAGAATGTTGATAACACACTGATGTTTTCAGCTGTTGCCAAGTAGTGCTCAGACTACTCAAGGACTTTTTGAGCTTCTCCTGCTCGGCCAGGTGCATAACAAGCTGGGAGTACAGCACAGCTAGCACAGCTAACCCAAACTGACCAAAGAGCTATTCCATACCATAGAATGTCATGCTCGGGGGGGTTAGTCTGTTGGTCAGTCGGGGGGGAGAGTGATCGCAGCTTGGGCGGTGTGATCACGGCTTGGGGGGAGCGATTGCTGCTCGGGACGGGCTGGGCATCTGTCAGCGGGTGGTGAGCAATTGCATTGTGCATCACTTATTTTATATATTCTGTATATTCTCTTACCATTATTATTATCGCTATTGTTATTCTTCTCTCTTATTAAACTGTCTCTATCTCAACCCACGGGTCTTACTTTTTTTTTTTCTTCTTTTCTCCAATCCTCTCCCCCATCCCACTGAGGGAGGGGGGGGGGAGTGAGTGAGCGGCTGCGTGGTGCTTAGTTGCCAGCCGGGTTAAACCACGACAATGACCATTAGCAAAACCAGTTAATAAATGAAAAGGAAGAGTGGTCTGTTCATTTTATAGTGTCCACATTGGTTTGTGGATGCTAAAATTAGATGACAGACTTTATGTGGTCAGCATTGCTATCATAATCTATGTATTTGCAAGGAAGATGTTTTAGCCTAAGAAAAGGCATTATGGTATGCATAATTCAGTTGGCTTTTGGACATGGGAAGGTTTGTGTGTTTGTCAGTTAGATTTGTAGGAAGGTTTGTGTTTTCTCAGGTGTTGTGTTGGACTTGTAATTGCACCACCCCATGAAGGCACCAGAGTCTGACCAACATAACAGAAGGTGACTGCCTAAAATTTGGGGCTCTACCTTGAATATTCCTCTTGTTGGAAGAATATAGCTAATGAATCAAATGACCTCATGTGATTGCTTTTATGTGACTACAAAAACAAGAAAAAAGATGTATAGCACTACAGGTTATGGCACCAGCACATAGCACTGCAGCAGAGCTCCCGAGCTCAGACTCATAATTGCTCATCGGCTATTTCTCCGAAATGTTTTGGGACTTTGGCATTAAAAGGACTCTGTGATTACGAGAACGATTTCAACTTGCAGGAATTCAAAGAAACGTGTATTGGACAACATCCAGTGAAACTACTGGATGTTATGTTACAAGATGTCCCTTTAATTGCCAGGAATATTCTGAATGCGTTTCCATTTAGGACCCATTGGTTCCATCCTGGCTGCGGCCTCAGGTGTCAATACAAAGCAACGCAGTCAGCTCAGTAATTCCTATACCTTCCAGCGATAAGGTGGAAGTCTAAGCAGGTTCCCACACTGGCATACTTATGTATAAGGCTTCCCTTTTCTTACAGTTTCAGCTTCTTTGGGTTGAAACTATGTCTCAGTTTATGCTATCATTCTCACTATTAGTAGCTGAAGGGAGTCCCATAAGCTGCAGGTATCTGTTTATAATTCCCTGAAGGTGCCAATGGTTCTTTCCATTGCTGTAGTTGTCACTGAACTTACATTTTTCTTGCAGTATTTGTCACAATGCTAAATCCTTGTAGTTGCTGCATAGGTGTTGTGAAATATTTTATGCATTCTGTGCTGGAAACCAAAGCATCGTGGGGTTGCTGCTGTACCACCACCTTTTTTATTTTGAACAAAACTACCCCATCCTTTTTTATTTTTCTCAATTTTCTATAATGTTTATAATTAAAATGCTTAAGTTGGAATAAAATTCAATGAGGTGTTTCCTGTATCTAGTGGGGTAAAGATGTGTCTTTTTTCATTTGATTTACCACCCTGATGTACACAGAGCCCAATTTTCCTCCTGGCAATATGTGACAGTTATAACACAGTTCGCATTCCAGGCAGGTTCCAGGCTAAAACCAGAGGTGTATTAGAGAAATTGGCTGATACAAACTGGTCCGGTTCTTGCAGGGCACCAAATCAACAAGCTTAACATCTGCAAACCAGGATTTTGTTCCTCCTTCCAGGCATCCTGTCATTGTTGTTCTTCAGCACCTGAACTCGCAGTGAACTGTCTATTCTAATAGGCTTCATCTTCATTACGGGATAATATACTGTGTAAGGGTAAATCAGTAATTAGATATTAGTGCTCTTACAGTGAGATTTATTAGGAGGAAGCTAAATTCTAGTAAAACAAAGACACTTCTGTTTGAATGCTGACAGAAGATGAGTAGAGCATCTGATCATTCCTTATATCTTTAAGAAGTGGCTTCCTAATGAAATCAGATACTTTAAATATATAGATCTCTAGCTCAAGACTTATTTGACATTTCATTATCATATGAATTACATTTTTAGCTTGGCAAGTTTAGACATAAAACTTGGGTACTAAGTACTGTGTGAAAAATTGACCAGGGGAATTATAAAGATTCTAATATCTCAGCATTTTCTTCGCTTTTATTGATCACTGCAATCTAGCTGATGTGTCAGCAGCCAAAAAGCATTCTAAGTAAGTTGATATATTAAAAACGATACAACCTTTTATCTAGATTTTTATTAAATGCAATCAGGTGACACACCACTGTGATCTACCTTGTGACTTTCAAAATTGGTTATGTCAAGATCAAAGGAAATTAGACTGACTAATATTCATATTTCAGTGCTAGTTGTGCTTATTTATTCAGGTATTTACTGTGATATGGTCCCTGACACTCCTTCTGAATGAAAGCCTAGAGACTTATAACTGCCCTAAAAAATGAAGATTTTCTGCAGAAAATCGTTTGCATTTAAGTCTAGTGTATGCTTAGGTGATGAAAAACTGTTGCATCACCCTAGCCATCACATTTTGGCTTTATACATTTTTTATTGAATTACGTCCTGAATAATACAGGGAAAAATTACTGTTAACAAATATGACAGTTTGTGTTAGGATTTTTTTTTAAGCTTGACTAGATTAAGTTGGATTTATCTGAAACCTGGTGTATCATGTAATAATGTGAATGTGGTCTTTGGTTAAACCGAAGCGGTCTCATGTTGCCTATGTTATATATGCTAATAAAGACAGTGATTTTTAGTTGTTAAAAATGCATATGATTGGTAAAGTTTACAGCAAAAAAAATACTGAAGTTGTCAATGTGATGTTTAACAAAGAGGTCGTTCTGTATTAGAATAAATCCCAGCCACATGTAAATTAGTCTGCTGCTAAATGTTTCATTTTTGTCTGGCAGCACACAGGTAAGGCAGAGGGATGAACAGCCTTGTAGATGCCAACCTCTTCCCTGTGCTGAACAAGGTAAGTCACTAACGGGGAGTGGTCCAGGGAGAGATGGGTCTCAGGGAGAGAAGGGCTCAAATGCATATTCTGACGCAAACTTCCCCTGAGGTAAGCAGGAAAAGACCGTCAATCCCGTATGCAGAAAAATTGGTTTGTTTTCATTTTCAGTGGGTCATAAAACCCTGAGGGCTAAGGAGAGGCTTGTGCTCTACATCTCCTACTTTCCTAAATGGGGTTTATCAAGCTTTTCTGTTTTACAGTGTATTCTGAAGCCACAGAAAATGCACTAAAGATCATGTTTGTTTCCTTTCAGCAGTCTAGAAACAAAGATCATTGCACAGGGCAGCCCCACAGTGTCTCTCAGGACTGTCCTGGAAATCTCTGAAGGGATGAAGAAGGCACAGAAGGGGACAATGCGATTGTATGGACACATATGGAAACACAGAAAAAAACCCCACAAAAATGGTATGTTTCCAGGCTGTCTCTCTTTCAAAATAGCATTGTGAGTAAGAGAAGATGGAAGGAGAAGTGATGATGAAATAGTGGCATGACAGTCAAAGGAAAGAAGGTGTGGTCTTACCTAGGACTTACTGGGGGGACCTGCATGTCTGGGAACCCAGGACCCATTGGGTCCTTCTGCTTCTATCTTCTTCCTTCATCTTTTGCTTTGATGACACTGCATTTTTTTGGGGAAAATGAAAGATAATCCTTAGGAAAGCCTGATGTGAGAGAAGTGTGTGCCTGGAGATTCGTTCTTCATACTGTTCAGGTGTGAACATATCTGTGTCATTATTTCAGAGGGTGCTATTCTTGCTTTGATATGCATAGCATTCATCTAGACCTCTGTATCTGTCTGGTTGTTTCTATAGGAAAGCTTCAGCAGCAATGCTGGTCTCAAACTTCTCCACCAGATTATTTCCTGCCTCTGAAAAAGCCCATTTATTTTCTGTGTTAGCCTCTATTCTTCTTCACTTTGCGCCCCAGAAAGTGCTCAGAACACATTTGACTTTCTCTCTCAGCTCAGCTCTCTTTCCTCTGTTGTCTTGCAGTTTTAGTATGCTTCAAATGCATAACCAGAAGCGTACTTTTTTCCCCTTGCTGTTGTTAACTGTTTATTTCTTTGTAGGTAAGGATTCTCTTCAAGAAAAAAGTCACTAATACATCTGATATGAGAATATTTTTTTTCTGCCTGTATATATTTATAATATCTGTTTCCAGTAATAGTTCAGCAAGGAAAATGAAGAACTTTAATGTTGCTGCCCAGTCAAACTTTCTTCCTGACTCCCAGACTGTCTGTCGTACTCGTGCTTGTTGCAGCAGGAGCATACATCAGGTTAACCACCTCCATCTCTCCAGTGCAGCAAGGTGGGCTTTAATATACAGTTTATATAAGTCCCCCTGCTCTGTCAAAAGGCTTTTTTCTATTATTTCTCATAGCCCATAGCATCTCGCTGTGCTGCCTTGCTTTTCTTCCCTATTACGATTTCCAGATTGAATGTCTGATCTTCAGACATGCATGATCCTGACCACAATATCCTAGTGGCTTTTTTAGCTTCTGTTTCTCCTTCTCTCTCCCTCTTGCGCTGTTGACATATTGGACCTCCAGAACTAAGGGAGATTTATCAGGACTGTGCTACGCTTCTTCCAAATCAGCCCTTCTTTGAGAGCAGAAGAAATGCTGCCTTCCGTTTAACACTGCTGACCCCTGCCCAATTTTCAGTATCTAGTGGGAGGATTTTTATATTTGAAAAGTGATGCTTGTGTATGCTGCCAGAATTAAAGACCTTTTTCTGTTCAGGGTAGAGCTCAGGCAGTCTTTGCTCAGGTATTCCTGTCCAGCCTTACCAATGCTTCTCAAGAAGCCACAAGTTGTGCAAGCCTGCTTGTTCCCTGACCTTTACCAAGACAGGAAGCCATTCCAGAAACAATAGAAAGTGACCATTGTCTTATTTATAACAGGCTATAAAATGATAAAAAATATACTGTGTTGAAGGAATATAAAAGCCTCAGTGGCCAATAAAGCCAGTTCACAGAACTGAAGCCTCTGATAGTCTCTGCAAAGGGGACATTTGGGTCAGTTCCTGCTGTGAAGGAGCTGAGTGATTTCCATATAGAAGGAGGTACTGTTCAGGAGGAGAAAAACAGGGCTTCTGTTTTTAAGTAGCCTAGATTGAATAGAAAAGGGCAGGTGAGGTTTTCTGAGAAAGTTGTGCATAAGGGCTGGTTCTCTGGGACTGGCCTTAGGAACATGGACAAATCTCTAGAGAGTTAGCAGTGGGGGTTGATGCTTTCTGGATGAATGAGGTTTGAATCATCATAGAACCATAGAATAGTTTGGGTTGGAAGGCCATCTAGTCCAACCCCCCCTGCAATGAGCAGGGACATCTTCCACTAGTCAAGTTGCAACAGGCCCTGCTAAAAAGTTTGTCCCCATCCTTCTTATAAGCCCCCTTTAAGCACTGAAAGGCTTAAAGGTTTCCCCACAGCCTTCTCCTCTCCAGGCTGAACAAGCCTAACTCTTGCAGCCTTTCTTCATAGCAGAGGTGCTCCAGTCCCCTGATCATTTTCGTGGCCCTCCTCTGGACCCGCTCCAACAGGTCCATGTCTCTCCTGTGCTGAGGACCCCAGAGCTGGATGCAGTGCTGAAGGTGGGGTCTCACCAGAGTGGAGCAGAGGGGCAGAATCCCCTCCCTCAGCCTGCTGGCCACGCTTTTCCTGATGCAGCCCAGGATATGGTTGGCCTCCTGGGCTTTTCGTCTACCAGTGCCCCCAAGTCCTTCTTGGCAGGGCTGCTTTCAATGTCCTCATCCCCCAGACTGTATTGATACTGGGGGTTGGCCCAAACCAGGTGCAGGACCTTGCACTTGGTAAGGATAGAGGTAGATGTGGAAGACCAGAATGATCTTAAAAACTACCCTGGGAAATATCTTAGTAGTCATTTTCTCTTCGAGGGTCCAGGCCAAGAAGAAGCTTTAGTTGCTAGTCTGAAAAAGAGCTCTAAGTGGAGCTTTGGAGGGAAGCAGACTTTCACAAATTGGATTAATAGCTGGAGACAGAAACCAACACACACAACAGAAACAGAAAAAGCGAGGACTGTGAGTACTGCCTGGAGGGAAAGGTGTAAAACCAGGTAAATTGCTTTCCTTAATCTTCCCTAAATATTTCCTTGACCACTTTACTCAGTGCTCTAGATTTGTACACCATTTTGGAGTGTGTGCCACTTTTTCCAGCTCTCTCTCAGGTAAGTGAAGATGTTTTGATCCTGCCCAGTACTGGCACTGTGAAGACTATGCTGCTCCTGGTGCAGGTGAGTGCCACTCTATCAGTGTTACGCTCCAGGAGAGCTTGTCGCAACTGGACATCACAGGGATGTCAGATTACCCCAGCGACACTGCCTTCTAGTTCTCCCCATGCAATTTATTTGGTTCTTGTTCTGCTAACCCTGCACCATGGTTTTTGCAGGAACAGCACTACACAGGACTCTGCACTCACCCTAAAAGGCTTTTGCATTTGTGCTGCTTGCTTGGCAGAGATGAGAGGGAGATGGCAGGTGCAAGTGTTATTCCTGTCTTGTCGTAGAGGGCAAGTGCAATGGGGCCAGTAGGCTCTTATGGATGCGATTATGGCTGAAAAGACTCTTGTCTGTGTACTCTAGGGTCCTAGTGACTTAAGTTTTATTATCAGTGAAGCTATACTGATTGCAACAGTTATTTCCTGATTCGCATCATCTTAAAGGAGATCAGCACCTGAGGTATGCAGCTCAGACATGAGACATCAGCTGCATCTTCATGGCATCCTGGGTGGCAGAGAGGCTTTATGTTGATAGAGTTCCACTGAAATGAGAATGAAGCATTGGGGAGATCAGGGCTGTGCTCAGCACCTTGCACAGCATGGTTCCTTCCTTCCTCCAGTGTTGGTGGTTTCCAAAGCACAGCTACAAACAAAATTCAAATTGCTGGATTGCACGAGGAGATTGAGCAGTTGAGTATATTGTAGTCCCGTGAATGACATCATCATTCATTGAAACGATCCATTAATGATCTGATTTCAGTACAATGGGATTTTGTCCCTCCGCGGAATGGGAATGGGGATTGTGAGGATTGTTCTTTCATGCTGCAAAATATGACTAAAACCAGCTCCTACTGACACACGCTGCTGAGGTCACCCTTCACATTTGAAGTTTAGTCTGTTCTGCGTTCTTCAAAATTTCTCTGGAATGAGAGGTGAAGAAATATAATTCTGGGAGTTACAGAGAGCAGGAGGTCTGTCTATCAAGGCTCCCAGAATCACATTTTTGGCCCATTTCTGGCAGGTCTGCACCGTTTAGTGTTCTTATTTATAGAATCACAGAATCATAGAACCGTTTAGGTTGGAAAAGGCCTTTAAGATCATCAAGTCCAACTGCTATGGACCTGTTAACAAAATACTGATTTGGGATATATTTTTTTTCCTTCAAGAGAAAAAGCTTTCACATTTTGGGCTGGAAATGAGACTGTTTAAGCTGCTGCTCCTTTTGCACTGGAACTGCCACATTTGCAGCTGGAACTGTGCTGAATCTCTGATGGAAGAATAAGCAGATGGACTTCTAACCTTTACAAAGGGTATATTACAGCAAAGCAAATGGGAATTAAATTAGTGAAGCTGTTCACTCAATCATTTTGCGTGAAAATGGGGAAAGTTCAGACATATTTTTATATTGGAAACAATTCTGTGCTCATTTTTCTCTGGTGTTATTTTATTTTATTTTGGTGAGAGGGAAAGGAGGTGTTCCTCTTTCCCAGTGGTGCCATAGTGGGAAAATAAAAATTCATTATTTTGTTCCAGGCACAAATGTCCTTAATGGGATTTTGGGAAAAACAGTAGACTGGAATGTAGGACTGAAATAACTGAAAAGTGTTGTAGTTTAACCCCAATGGGCAGCTAACCACCACCCAGCTGCTTGCTCACTTCCGCCTGGTGGGTTGGGGGAAAGGGTAAAAGTGAGAAAACTCATGGGTTGAGATAAAGACAGTTTAATAGGGAAAGCAAAAGCTGCACAAACAAGCAAAGCAAAGCAAGGAATTCATTCACCACTTCCCATGGGCAGGCAGGGGCTCAGCCATCCCCAGGAAAGCAGGGCTCCATCACGCGTAACGGTGACTTGGGAAGACAAACGCCATCAGTCTGAACATCCCCCCCATTACTCCTTCTTCCCCCTCAGTTTTTATTGCTGAGCATGACATCATATGGTCTGGGATCCTCCTTTGGTCAGTTGGGGTCAGCTGTCCTGGCTGTGCCCCCTCCGAACTCCTTGTGCCACCCCAGCCTCCTCGCTGGTGGGCTGGGGTGAGAAGCAGCAAAGACCTTGACTCTGTGTAAGCCCTGCTCAGCAATAACAAAAACATCCCTGTGTCATCAACAGTGTTTTCTGCCCAAATCCAAACCATAGCAGCTACTATGAAGGAAATTAACTCTATCCCAGCCAAAACCTGTACAGAAAGAAATCTCATAAAGCCCAAAGTAAAGACATTAATGGGAAATGAAACAGAGGATTTTTTTTTCTTGTGCATTATAAATGTGATTCAGATGAACAAGTACAGGTTCTGCTCTTTAAATTACACATTTCCTTAAGGCATCTTCTTGACTTTCTCATTAGATTTGATGTAAGAGATTATTAAGGGACACTTCTTGATCTAAGATCCAAGACTGGAGGGTGATGAATTCTGTCTTAGAGGATCATGTGTTTCACTGGGAATTTTGGGGGGAATGAAAATGTTACTGCTATCATCACTCAGAGTCAACAATATTAAAAAAAATAAAAATAATACAGTTAACTTGGAAATGAGGCAAGGAACCCAAGAGAGGAGTCTCCTTTAGCGTCCTGCCTATAAACATTTCCTGAAGGCAGAATCTCTCTCTGCTGCTTTGGTAGTCAAGGAAAGTGTCTCCTCTTCTGGTTTCACACTGAGCAGAGCAAACCAGACAAAACTGTAGGAGCGAGGGAGAAGCAGGCTCACACAGATCATAACTTTCAGGTAGAGCACAAGGTAAAAAAGACATGAATAGGTACTACTGCAGCAGAAAGACTGTTAACAGAAAGAATTAACTACATATTTGGTAGAAAGTCTCAAGTCTGTGTGGTCTTCAGGTTCAGTGGTGCTACTAATGTGCCTCTGGATAAACTAAAGCAAAACCTCATTAAAATGTAGCTCCTGGTGATTCTTATAAAGGCTGCGTTTTCCAGAGCAGATAATAGCAATAACAAAAAGGTGAACACGTCCGTTTCTTTTGTCTGATTGGCAGCTCCATAATAAATACTACATAACATGCCAGAAATAATATGAGAGTAGGTCACGGAAACACAGTGGTCTTGATATTTCAATAAGCTGGGTTACAGCCAGCAATGCACATTTTAAACATGGTCAAAGATAAAGATTAAGTTAAGTTATTAAGGTTATAAAAAGGATCAAATAATGACATGGCTACAGGCTGAGGGGTAAATCTAGTCTCAGAGCAAGAACTCAGAAAAGAATATGGGATGGCTGAAGAATATGCTGTGGCTGAAGGGAATATTTTGATTTTTAGAAGGATAAAAGCCCAGAATTGCTGATGAGAGGGAGAGATGATGATATCTACCTTGAGTTTAGCAAGGTTTTTTGACATTGTCTCTGACAACTTCCTTGTATCCAAGTTGGGTTATTAAGGGCTGGTTGAGTGGGCTACTGTAAGGGACTAGAAACTTGTCTCAACATTGGCGGCAGGCAGGCTTAACTACCAGGGCTTGATCACCACGGCAACTGAGCGGGGCAGTTTCAGCCCATTGAGTCCCACCCCACAGGAATCTGGGGCCTGTTATCTTGGAGTACATGTCCTCTGCGCATGCGCCTGGGCCCAGAGTCAACTGACAATGGGGAGGGGGCTTGGACCCCCTAGAACTTTTGAGCATACCCTAATGACGGTACTGGGCATGCGCCCCACTGCCGAGTGGGAGGCATGGGTATGCAAAACAGTCATTGACTATGCAAGAAGACAACCCTATGAAAGGGGAACCAGCGGAGACCACGAGGGAGCGTCCAGGAACATCTACCCTCCAGCAGATTTGAAGATCCCTTTCTCGCTTGTCCTCTCTTTCTCTGCTTTTCTCTCATGCATTTGTTGTTGGCCAAATAAAGTGACTTGGCACTTGACTCCGTTTTGAGTCCTAGTTCTGTTTCCGAGAATGTAAAAGGAACCTAGTCACGATAAAATATTGGAGTTAATCAGAAGTTACGCCCAGCCACCCCAACCTCCCAGAATTATCTGAGGTCGGTTGGAAAGCAAGGGGGTTTAACCTCTGCCAAATTCTTCAACCCAATAGTGGATTGTGACAGCTACAAGATTAGGGAAAGTAAATGTCTGGGTCATCAGGCTCACTAATTAATGGGTCGTACTCAACATGAGGGCCAGTAGCGTGTGGACTTCCTTGGGGTTCTGTGCTGTGACCTATCCTATTTGTTATGTGTGCCAGTGATCTGGAAGAGGAGGCAGAAGATACCTGCATCAGTTTTATGTCCAATAGCAAGTTGGGGAAACAGCAACGTTTGCAGGCAGAATGCAGTTCCCGCAGAGGGACTGAGGCTAGAAATGCAGTCTGACAAGAGCCTCCTGAAACTCTACAAGAAGAAATGCCAACTCCTGCCCCTGGGAAGGATGAGCCCCTGAAACAGCACAGGCTGGGCACTGCCTGGCTGGGGAGCAGCTCTGAGGGAAAGGCCCTGGGGGTCCTGCTGGGGCAAAACTGAGCATGGGACTGCAGGGACAGTGGTAGCAAAGAGGTCAGCATCACCCTGGGCTGTAGGAACAGGGGTAGAGCCAGGACATCCAGGGAAGAGTTTATTTTCCTTTACTTGTCATTTGTTAGGTTAGATCGCATCTAGAATATTGCGTCCAGTTTTGCCCCCTCTGACGCAGAAAGATATCAGTAAACTGGAGTGAGTTAAGGGGACCATCAGTATGGTGGTGGATGGAGTACTTGACCTGTGAGGCTTGGGAGCCAGGCTTATTCAGCCTGGAGCAGAGACAGCTTCAGGGGAACCTAACAGCAGCTCTGAGTGCCTATTGGGAGGTCACCATGGAGATGGGGTTTGGCTTTTTTGGCTGCTGATCGCTTCTCCCTAGTATCCAGTGACAGGACATGTGGCAATAGTTCAAAGCTGTGTCAGGGGAGATTTAGACTGGACATTAGGAAGCATTTTTTTTGCTGAGAGGATGATCAAACACTGGAACAGGCTTCCTGGAGAAGTGATCGACACCCCAAGCCGCTCAGTGTTTACAGGCATTTGGTCAATGCCCTTAACAACATACTGCAACTTTTGATCAGCCCTGAAGTGGTTAGGCAGTTGGATTGGATGATCCTTGTAGGTCCCTTCCAACTGAAATATTCTATTCTATTCTATTCTATTCTATTCTATTCTATTCTATTCTATTCTATCCTGCCCTATCCTATCCTATCCTATCCTATCCTATCCTATCCTATCCTATTTTTGCAGTGATGCAGGTGGGGGTATGACAGTGAACAGTCAAAATTTGGAATGACAGAAGAATTTTTTTTTCACTGTGGTAACAGTTCAGAGAGACTGTAGGATGTCCTTGGAGGTTTTCATGTCCCAGCAGGACAAACCTCTGAGCAGCCCAATCTGAATTCAGTGTAGACCCTACACTCCAGACTACAGATTAATCTAGAGCCACCCCACATCCCCATCGCCCGTTCCGTTCTGTTGTGTCCCGTGTCCGCCCCCTCCCTTCCCCCTCCTCCCCCCAATTGTTCTGTGGCACCGTGATGTTGGCTACCAATCTTGCTTCTGGAATTAGTGTAGTTCTGGTATTACTGTTCAAACAAAAAAAATGTATAACAACAAGAGGGTTCAAAGATCCAAAAGGGGGGGACTAAAGAAATCCCCAGAAAAACATGCCTCACTATGAAGTATGACTGATGGTTCATCTGTTAGCTTACACATGTGAGCATGAGCAAACTTGGTCATGGTAAGCTCTTCACACAAGATTATTTGGGCCTATTTAACTATTTGTGAATAAGCATACCAACTGATATGTATCCTTAAAATTGCGCATCTAATGGCATAAATCTTGTGTGTGAAGTACAGAGAATGCTGACAAAGATAATGATGGTTAGAGAGAAAGACCAACAGGAATCAGGAAATAAACCTGCAGTCTAATTGATCTGATTAGATTTGCCATTTCCCAAGCATTGCTAAGAAAGATTGCATGCTTGGGTACAAAATGTCAAACTAATGAGTAGCTGCAGAAAGTATCTAAGCAATTGGTGATTAGTTATCAGACATGGTGTATCAGGGCTGGCACTGGAGTGCGTTGCTACTCTCCATTACTGGGATTCTGCAGTGAAGGCTGCTGGTTTTGCAAGGATTTGCTCTAGTTCAGCTCTGCCTGCAGGACTCGAAGCAGGGAAGTCCTATGACTCCTGGCATACACAAATTCGGATTAGCCTGCCTCTGTAATCCCTCTGGCCATGCTGAGGGAAGAGAGGGCATAGCTGTTGTGTCTGTGAGGAGGCTATGGGCACAGTGTTTTGGAAAAGCTTATGCTGGTTGAATGGAAATACGGCAATTACAACATGTTGACTCCTAACTATGAGGCTGTTCAGACCTTGTCACTGAGGGAGGAGGTAAAAGCAAGGCTGATGGCATTTACTATTACTTGAGAGACATTTTAATTTCTTAAAGTCACCATTAAGCAATTATGTCCCCTTACCCAGTACATAAAAGGACACATAATTTCTAAAACCTGTGTTGATGATAGGATAGCACAGAAATTACTCATTTTCACAGTTAAGCAGCACTTTACAGCTACAATCCATCAAATTCTTACAAAGCTCTGTAAGTGCACTTCACATTGTAAATCTGCAGTGCCGAATTTATTCTTCATCCACAAGCCTCTTCTGCACAAATATTCAGAATAGTTTCCATGGTTATGCCTATACCTGTAAGCTAAACAGTGTCAGGCCATGGGCACGTGCAGGGGTGTGTGCTCAGCTTCACTGTTAAGTTTTTATCCCAGTCCTAGCAGAGCTTTGCCTTGCTGCAAGTAGTACTTTCCAAGAAAATGCTCAGGCAAGGCTGGGGAGGCAGCACAAACCAGGGACATTCCAGGATGGAGAATGGTCCCTGCCCATTTCATTTACTAGACTAGACACAGCCCCGGCTGGTGTGTTCACAAATCTGCCCTCAGCAAACTGGGACCCTGGTGACAGTCTCATGCGTTGCTCGGCCACCTCTGGCTGGCGGTACGCAAAGCTGCAGTCCTGCGAAGGGCAGGCGCCGTGCTGCGTGTTCTCTTCTTTGTGTAACTTGGTGCTGCTACAGTGCGAGAGGCTATCCCGAGCTGCCATCTGTGCAAATGAAAACTTGTTCCAATTAACACGTATAGAATGAACATGGCACCAGATAATTACATGAAGATATCTTCAGAAGGATAAAAAAAGTATTTTTCTTTGGAAAATCAATATCCTCTCACTCTACCTCTTTAACGAGTGTTCATACCTGTCATTGCAGCCTTCCCGTTGAGACCACACGTCCTCCTCCCCAGGCCATTAGCTGTCTCTTTTCATTTGTGTTGCCATGCCATAAAAAATGAAAACAAACACTATGGGATCACAAATGTGCCCATAATTCTTTATCATGCAAGTTAAAGCAGAAGCTAATAACAAGGAAAATGACTAATACTTGAATAGGTTGCTGCATACACAAACAGTGCAATAATTGTCGCTCAGACTGAACAAAAAGATAATAAAAATGTTTTACAGTGCTCCTTAATTGTACCAAAAATTGAAAATCAAGACTTTATTGCAGAAAAAGGAAGCATTAATCTGTCTGAGGGCCATTTTGTGGAGAATGCTTCCTGGGGAGGTGTGGTGAAAATTACTTATCTTTAATAGGTTTCTGGATTGTGGAACCAAAATGTGGTGGTGAAGGTGGTATAGGGGTTATTTATGAGCCCCTAAGCCACCATGCTCCATTACATCCCACATCTAATGTGGCTTGCAGGTCTGCATTTTCAGCATGTTTGTTTGGGTCTCTTTTAGTATCCAGCTGCTGCAGGTAGTCAAAGGAAATGTGCTAGCTGAGTCATTCCACAATGCCACATGAATTTGTTGCTTCCCTCTGCAAAGCATCATGCTGGCAGCTCAGAGTGAAGAAAGGACTGATGAAACATGGTGATGGGCATCACTTACAGGAGTCAGGCAAGCAGCAGAGAAAGAGGGTTGCAAAAGGAGATCATAGAATCACAGAATCACAGAATCATTTAGGTTGGAAAAGACCTTTAAGATCATCAAGTCCATTCATTAACCTACCCCTGCCATTGCACCACTAAACCATGTCCCTCATCTACCCGTCTTTTAAATAACTCCAGGGATGGGGACTCGACCACTTCCCTGGGCACCCTGTTCCAGTGCTTGACAATCCCTTTGGAGAAAAAATTTTTCCTAATGTCTATCCTAAACCTGCCCTGGCACAACTTCAGGCCATTTCCCCTCGTTCTATTGCTCGTTACCAGGGAGAAGAGACAGACCCCCACCTCGCTACAGCCTCCTTTCAGGTAGTTGTAGAGGGCAATAAGGTCTCCCCTCAGCCTCCTCTTCTCCAGGCTGAACAACCCCAGTTCCCTCTGCCACTCCCCATCAGCCTTGTGCTCCAGACCCCTCACCAGCTTTGTTGCTCTCCTCTGCACATGTTCCAGCAACACAATGTCTTTCCTGTAGTGAGGTGCCCAAAACTGAACACAGTATTCAAGATACTGCAGAGCACCTGATCAGGGGGAGTCGAGACCAGAGTGGGAGCAAAAGTGGACAGGCAGGAGCTTGGCTAAAACAAGGTCTAGCGAGGGGAGGGAAGGGAAAGTTGGTTTAAGCAGAGTAGTGGAGGAGACTGAACTCTTCCTGTTTGAAGTCAATGGCAAAATTCTCATTGACCTTCAGTATTCAGGAAAGGATAGATTATGGATTAGGATTTTGTTCTTGCTAAAGGGTCAAGTTAATGCTTACTGAAAGCTAATTACTGAACAAGATGTTTTAGGGTTTTTTAACTTAATTTGATAGCAGTTACCTATTGGCATCACTTTTTAACAGGACAACAAAACACATGTTCCCTGCTAACTATGACCTAACTTAGACCTGGCAAGTAATTTTCTTTTTTCTCCAGGGTTCCCACATGACCTTGCAGGAACTTGTTTTTTGCTTGGTGGATATCAGAATTCTATTTAAATATAGATATTCAACCTTCATTCTATGGCTGGTGTTTTGCTTCTAATCTGCATTCTTTGGGGACACATTTATTGTAGATGTAGTAATATAGACTTTAAGTTCAGCTGACAGCCCCTAGGAGGGAATGAATGGTGCTAAGAACCTCTCTTCAGTTATTGACACTTTCTGTTTCAGTTGAATAAAGTTCAGTCTCTCAATGCCAAGTAAAACTGTATAGATTATTTCTCTAATCTGAAGAAGCCTGGCCTACTGAAAATGAAATAGTTCTCTAGCAACCCCAGTTCAGAGACATGAAATATTACTCTCACTATTTTTAATTTTTTTTTTTTTACTTTCAGTATCATTGTATTCCTGTTTTGGGACATGAGCAGAGTTTGGGGGTAAGTTACCGTAAAATAAAGGAGCTTGGAAAATTGTGTAGGCCACTGTTCCTGCTG
>NW_009260692.1:180060-190640 GCF_000687185.1 Egretta garzetta
GACAGTCTCATGCGTTGCTCGGCCACCTCTGGCTGGCGGTACGCAAAGCTGCAGTCCTGCGAAGGGCAGGCGCCGTGCTGCGTGTTCTCTTCTTTGTGTAACTTGGTGCTGCTACAGTGCGAGAGGCTATCCCGAGCTGCCATCTGTGCAAATGAAAACTTGTTCCAATTAACACGTATAGAATGAACATGGCACCAGATAATTACATGAAGATATCTTCAGAAGGATAAAAAAAGTATTTTTCTTTGGAAAATCAATATCCTCTCACTCTACCTCTTTAACGAGTGTTCATACCTGTCATTGCAGCCTTCCCGTTGAGACCACACGTCCTCCTCCCCAGGCCATTAGCTGTCTCTTTTCATTTGTGTTGCCATGCCATAAAAAATGAAAACAAACACTATGGGATCACAAATGTGCCCATAATTCTTTATCATGCAAGTTAAAGCAGAAGCTAATAACAAGGAAAATGACTAATACTTGAATAGGTTGCTGCATACACAAACAGTGCAATAATTGTCGCTCAGACTGAACAAAAAGATAATAAAAATGTTTTACAGTGCTCCTTAATTGTACCAAAAATTGAAAATCAAGACTTTATTGCAGAAAAAGGAAGCATTAATCTGTCTGAGGGCCATTTTGTGGAGAATGCTTCCTGGGGAGGTGTGGTGAAAATTACTTATCTTTAATAGGTTTCTGGATTGTGGAACCAAAATGTGGTGGTGAAGGTGGTATAGGGGTTATTTATGAGCCCCTAAGCCACCATGCTCCATTACATCCCACATCTAATGTGGCTTGCAGGTCTGCATTTTCAGCATGTTTGTTTGGGTCTCTTTTAGTATCCAGCTGCTGCAGGTAGTCAAAGGAAATGTGCTAGCTGAGTCATTCCACAATGCCACATGAATTTGTTGCTTCCCTCTGCAAAGCATCATGCTGGCAGCTCAGAGTGAAGAAAGGACTGATGAAACATGGTGATGGGCATCACTTACAGGAGTCAGGCAAGCAGCAGAGAAAGAGGGTTGCAAAAGGAGATCATAGAATCACAGAATCACAGAATCATTTAGGTTGGAAAAGACCTTTAAGATCATCAAGTCCATTCATTAACCTAACCCTGCCATTGCACCACTAAACCATGTCCCTCATCTACCCGTCTTTTAAATAACTCCAGGGATGGGGACTCGACCACTTCCCTGGGCACCCTGTTCCAGTGCTTGACAATCCCTTTGGAGAAAAAATTTTTCCTAATGTCTATCCTAAACCTGCCCTGGCACAACTTCAGGCCATTTCCCCTCGTTCTATTGCTCGTTACCAGGGAGAAGAGACAGACCCCCACCTCGCTACAGCCTCCTTTCAGGTAGTTGTAGAGGGCAATAAGGTCTCCCCTCAGCCTCCTCTTCTCCAGGCTGAACAACCCCAGTTCCCTCTGCCACTCCCCATCAGCCTTGTGCTCCAGACCCCTCACCAGCTTTGTTGCTCTCCTCTGCACATGTTCCAGCAACACAATGTCTTTCCTGTAGTGAGGTGCCCAAAACTGAACACAGTATTCAAGATACTGCAGAGCACCTGATCAGGGGGAGTCGAGACCAGAGTGGGAGCAAAAGTGGACAGGCAGGAGCTTGGCTAAAACAAGGTCTAGCGAGGGGAGGGAAGGGAAAGTTGGTTTAAGCAGAGTAGTGGAGGAGACTGAACTCTTCCTGTTTGAAGTCAATGGCAAAATTCTCATTGACCTTCAGTATTCAGGAAAGGATAGATTATGGATTAGGATTTTGTTCTTGCTAAAGGGTCAAGTTAATGCTTACTGAAAGCTAATTACTGAACAAGATGTTTTAGGGTTTTTTAACTTAATTTGATAGCAGTTACCTATTGGCATCACTTTTTAACAGGACAACAAAACACATGTTCCCTGCTAACTATGACCTAACTTAGACCTGGCAAGTAATTTTCTTTTTTCTCCAGGGTTCCCACATGACCTTGCAGGAACTTGTTTTTTGCTTGGTGGATATCAGAATTCTATTTAAATATAGATATTCAACCTTCATTCTATGGCTGGTGTTTTGCTTCTAATCTGCATTCTTTGGGGACACATTTATTGTAGATGTAGTAATATAGACTTTAAGTTCAGCTGACAGCCCCTAGGAGGGAATGAATGGTGCTAAGAACCTCTCTTCAGTTATTGACACTTTCTGTTTCAGTTGAATAAAGTTCAGTCTCTCAATGCCAAGTAAAACTGTATAGATTATTTCTCTAATCTGAAGAAGCCTGGCCTACTGAAAATGAAATAGTTCTCTAGCAACCCCAGTTCAGAGACATGAAATATTACTCTCACTATTTTTAATTTTTTTTTTTTTACTTTCAGTATCATTGTATTCCTGTTTTGGGACATGAGCAGAGTTTGGGGGTAAGTTACCGTAAAATAAAGGCGCATCCTTTTATATAATTCATTATATGCTATATATGTATTGTGCATTATATAAAATAATGAAAATATAATAATAATTAATTATTTTAATTAGAAATCTCTGTCTTTGCATACTTTAACTTGTTCCCTGATCTCTGCCAGGGAGTAACCAATTACTGTAGTATGGATGACAAGAACAATTCAGCCTCAGAGGGAGAAATGCACACATGACATAGTATAGGTGAACAGATGAGAAATGAATGCACTCACAAATTTAAGAAAAAAAGAATAAAAGCAAAACATTTTGGCAGCATCTTCAATGCACGGAACATTAGGGATATCAAGAAACATTTGTGAAAAAGCTTGTGTTACTATGAGCAGGTAGCGTAATTATAGATATGGTAACCGGAAAGTGGATGGAAAAATAATTTTGATTTATTTAGGATGACATGTAACTTTGAGGCAAAGTTGGCTGTAAAAGCACTGCAGGGCATATGTCCACAGCTCAACTCTGAATCCTCCCAGAAATGTGCTGTGATGAAAAGGCAAACTCCTATATTTGAATTACTTGGGATCAAAGCAGGGTTTTGTTTTTTTTTTTTTCCCCTGTAGCTATTAAATATTGTCATCTATCATTGTTAGAAGTACTTAATGGCACTTCAAACATAATTTATCACTCAGTCTGCAGCAGTAAAAATCCCTAATCAGAAAGCCCAGACAGGAAGCCAGCATCTTTCAGACTGATCCATATAAGTGAGTTTGATGTAAGAACATACATTAATTTCAACAGTGTGATTACTAGAGGTTTATGGCTTACTAAGATGGTGGTAGCAACTGGACTACATAAAGGATAAGGCTAAACCATAGCGGCTACTTTGTTCTATGTAACGATAACTGTTCTTTGCCAACTCCTACATGTGTGAGCTGTATGGTAGCACATACTGACTGAATGTGTAGAAGCCCACATTTTGCTGTGATTGGCCAGCTGGCACAAGTAGCCCCATGTCCTCTACAGTTCACTATTTAGAAGTAACCATGTCCTAATAATGAGAAGCCCTTATCTTAGGCTCCAGATAAATATGGACTGTCCTTCATTACAAACTTGGGTAACAAACCATGGTGCGCTGTGCTACCCTTCTAATACTTTTCCTTGCTTCCTTCATGACTTTGGAGAGCTTCTGTGAGATGGAGAAGGAGATCCAAGGCTGAATATGGGTGGTGCTGATGTGGGCAGAAAGAGCTAGTGGTGATGGGGAATACAGTACAGAGGTGACATGGTTCGTAGGATGGGCAGAATGAGCAGAAGGGAGCAGGACCCACATACACTAGTTTGTATTGAGTGACCTCTAGCAGGTATCTGAAACTCTTATGGGAAGGACTAGCAATGGTTTAACTCCTGTGACCTTGATGATCTGGGATGATACCAAGCACATGTTTAGTGGGTGTGTTCTAATATAATCCAGAAGATGCTTCTCAGGGGACACTATCTGAGCAGGATAGTTTGCAATTGCCCAGTTGTCAACATTTTGCAGCTAGGAGGCCTCGGCATGAAAGAGAAGAGGTGTGAGACCTCTTGCAGAGAAGAAAGATGAATCCCTGGGCCCCATGGTGTCAAGCTAAAGGAGAAATGACATTTCATCTCACACACCTATAGGAATATTTCAGTTAGATACCTCCAGTAGACATTGTGACTTTCTTTCTTTCCACATTTGTTTAGCTATGTCTATCCTAGATGCATGGTGAAGGTTACCAGATTGGTCTTTACTCACTCACACCTGACCAAGCATCTCCACATTTTTCCCACAGAATTTAATAATAAAATCAAGCCTGAGGCACAGTGAATATAATAGATTATGAGCCGACTGTATGATCAAGTATATTCAGAAACTCCTTATACACATGAGATGCCACTTTGCCTCCTAGCTGCTATAACACAATTACTGCATTATGACTCTTTAATAACATAGTGACAGTGAGATCAATGGTACCTGTAGGATGTAAACTTTATCACGGAAACTCCACAGAGTTCGGACATCTACCTGCTCTCCAAATAGATGGTCTCCACATGGATTTTTAATATTTTCTCCTTCTTGTATCATTTAATTTTTAATCTAAAAATCATTAGAGTTATAAAAGTTACAGTCCTTTCCTTTTCTGTGCAAACCAGTGAAACAGTATTTTTTCCATTCGTCTGACATTGCTGATCACAGAAATGGAGGGAGCAATCTTTTGCTTAGATAAGGGTTTATTTGAGACCCTACAGAGTCCATGGCACTTCCCTAACTCTTGCTAAAAGCAAACAATGTGTTTGTGCCTGTACCTGTCACAGAGGAACTGAGCTGGACTTACATGTGGGCAATGGCTGATGGCCAGAAGCATTCAGCAGCTGTGGAGCACCCATCGTGCCAGCAAGTTTTGACTGGTCCTTGTCACCTCCTGCTTCTGCCTTGCTGCAGAGTGAACTTGCACCAATTCAGTTGGTAACTAGCTTGCATTCATGTTGCATTCCTCTGTCTTTCTCTCCTTTAACTAAGCTAAAAACTCTTTCAGGCAAGGATTTGACTTCACTATGCTGTTTTATGCCTGGCATAAACATAAACCCTGGTCAAAACTGAGACCTTCTGTCCTTTTACAACTACTGCTGCTGGTATTACTACAAAAAAAAAATCAATGGCATCATTAGAAAACAAACCTCCTGTGTGTTTTAGTGCAGCTGACACCCAGCTGATACATAGGTACATTAAAACATAGTAATATCATACTTACATGTCCTTGTTAGTGCTGGTTGAATGATAATATGAATCTTGATTCTCAACTCTTTTATGAACTTCCCAGGTGAAGTGAGTTCAGAAACCAGAATAGGTTATCAGTTATCTGTGAATGTATGAAATTGAACTACCTTCTCTGCCTTACTGGGTTTTAAATTCTGAAGTATAACAGCTGTATCAAATAACAACACTGTTGACTAAATGGACATTGTTTGCAACAGGCAGCTAATCATCAGAGTGGGAGCATTTAGTGAATACGCTTATTCAATTGCTCTTTTTATCACATTACAACTACAGATTTTAGAAAGAAGAAATTGCATACTCTTTCAGATTGACTTCAGGCTTTGGATGCCCACCTTTTCTTCACTTACTTGGTAGTTGGAATTGCATCTCCTTATATCCACATAGCTTCTTCTGTCCCCAAGGAGGTAATAGATATCTCATGTATCTTCCTGTCCATGTTATCAAGTCACAGATGTTTTCTGTCCTACTGATTGACAGGCCCATAAACAAAGCTAATTGCTATGTGTAACTTGTTTCCAACCTTTTGTAATATAAACTGCTGATAAATAGGTGGCTAAGTTGAAAGGGATGCCCTTAAATAAGTGGCCTGATTCCCAAGGCCTGGAGTGCACTGGTCACTTCTTGAAATGTGTGATTCAGTTTTTCATTGATAGCCTTGAGAGGTATTTATTTTTTTGCTGTCAGATATTGGTAGCTACAGTTTTTTACTCTAAATGTCCCATAAACAGGCCAAGTAAGCCTATCTTGTATCTGTGAATTTCTTCCTGCTCTTCAGGATTTAAGTAAAGTAAACATAAAGTGTGTGGTCATGAAGGGATAAACCTGGAAAGGAAGAAGGGGAAAATACTGTGTTAGATGGACAAATAATTCATGCTGAGATATATTGAGACTATTGTCTACACATGCATTAGTGAAATTCATGGTTGCTGAAGCACTCTTTGCTAGAGCACATTGCTTTCTCTTTGCGGAACTGATTCTGGTATACCATTTCATAGAGTCTGCGAGACAAATAAAAAAAAAAAAGAAAAAAACAAAGAAAAAAGTTCTGAAAGGGAAAGATTTGGCATGAACAGTTTTTAGCTCATTGCTTAGTCTTATTATTTTTAAAGTTAGGGTTTTTTTTAATAGCTTTGGTCAGCTGAAAGCATATAGAGTGAATTTCAAATGGAGTGTGAGTCTGCATATTTCTGGGCTTCTCTAAAAAACTGTGGTCCTTAATCTATGCAAGGATTATAGAATTGTAAATACTTTGCCCACATGTAGTACTGATAATGCCAGTGCTGAGTTAAGATCACTATCTGTCAAGATAGATAGATGATCTTTTTTTCAATGACTTACGTTATCATTAAGTTCTAATGTCTTTCTACTAATTCTGTTTTAACTTACTTATGTTTGTCCACCAAACAGAACAGGTTTTGAACTGCCAATGTTGGCTTTACTTTCATCTTTCTGCTTCCATCAAGACCTATGCCCAGATTGGGGGATGTTAAAAATCAGCCCTACAAATGCAAGTTCAGATATTTCCTTTTCCACCTCTCTGCAGAAAAGCAGAGTGGGGATGTCTTAGCCCACAGTTCCTGAAGAGGATCCTGCCTCAGACAACTTTTTCATAGCTGAGCACAGAGATATGGAGATCTTTATGCACTGAACAACCCTACCATGGTCACAGCATGCAGCCCTGGTGTGGTAGATTTTGGCAGAGCCTTGCTTCATTATGAACCCATCCAGTGATGAACCCACTTCAGCACCAGACCCTGCTCAGGGCAGTGCCTTAATGGTGCATTTGGTAAAATGTGAAATGTTTTGTAAATGCAAGATAGAAGAAAATGTTGCTGAAGTGGAGAGTAGTGAAGTCTATAACACTTCTTCCACCTATGATGGTAAACAAATTTTGTGTGTGTGGGTAAACATACAGATACAGTCAGATATCCTTGTGGTCTGAAGACTTGTGGTAAGGACTTCTGTGCCATCATCTGTTGAGAAACTAAAGGCTAAGTCCAAATAAACAGCCCTTTTCTAATTATGTGATGACCATGTGGTGAGAATGTTGCACTTGTTTTGGTAAAAAATCATTCAGTTGTGAGGAATGGGGCTGTGGAATTTTGCCTCTTAACAAGGATGAGAGTCATAGAATCACTTTGGTTGGAAAAGACCTTTGAGATCATTGAGTCCAACCTTTAACCTAACCCTGACATCCCACCACTAAACCATGTCCCTAAGCACCTCATCTATCCTTTTAAATACCTCCAGGGAGGAGGACTCTACCACCTCTCTGGGCAGCCCATTCCACAGCCTGACAACCCTTTCAGTGAAGAAGTTTTTCCTAATGTCTAGCCTAAACCTGCCCAGGCGCAGCTTCAAACCATTCCCCCTTGTCCTACCATCTGTTACCAGGGAGAAGAGGCCGACACCCACCTCCCTACAGCCTCCTGTCAGGCAGTTGTAGAGGGTCTCCCCTCAGCCTCCTCTTCTCCAGACTAAATACCCCCAGTTCCTTCAGCTGCTCCTCGTATGACTTGTGTTCCAGACCCCTCACAAGTCATATGAGGAGCGGCTGAGGGAACTGGGGTTATTTAGTCTGGAGAAGAGTCAAAAAGTGGTTTATAGCACCTGAGGAAGAAGACGTGGCTGGATTGAAGAGAGTTTCTGTTGCCTAATTATTGACTTTCCAATTTTAATTTTGTGTTCCTTTTCCTCTTCATGAAACCATTTTTGTTTTATACGTAGAACCGGACATGTAAAGTTGTTGCCATAAAATACCCATTTTGGGAAATGTTTGATATTCTATAATTTCTGGGTGGATGTTCAAACTATAACATTTTTGCTACCTCTCAAAGGAATTTATCAATATTTGAACCAGGCTTTATTTGCTGTCAGCACAACTTGCCTAACAGGTTGTATGTGTATCTGTAAATAAACCAAGTCACATATTAAAAAACATGAATGTGTTTATACTGACACAGCTAGGCAGGATATAGATGAGAACAAGATGTTTTTCCTGCTCAACATATTTACTATTTAATTTCATAAAAGATGATATGAAGAGGAGGAGAAGGGCTGTCTCAATGTCAAAGAATGACAGAAGGTAGGTAGACATGATGTGAAGAGGTATTTGGGGTTTGGAGCTCAATCAGATAAAAATAAAAAGTCAAATATTTGGGACCTGGGCTACCCAGACTGACAACAGTCCTTGGCACAGGGGAGGAGGAACAGGTTAATGGAGCGTGTGGTGTTATATGCACTACCACCATTTCAAAATTGCCATTCTGTGGTACTTTATCTTAGAGATTAGAAAATCAATATTTACTTAAATATATGGTGCATTGCTAGCAAATAAAAGTAGAACAGCGTTTTTTCCCTTCTCAATAGGAAGTGACTGGTAATTAGTCATTTGGATAGAATTAGGGGTGGGAAATCTACGACCACAGCTTCTTCGGGCAGAGACTTGTAGGTCTCCATAACCAAGTGACAGATAATAACCAAGATACGTTTCTTTGTAGCTCGTGAATCCAATTAGTAAGAGACTATGGCATCATCAGCATTCTTCAGAGTCCAGTGCAAGGAAAACTTTGCCCTGTGGGGAAGTACCTTTTAAAATGAAGCTCTAATAAAATATTCCATGGTAAACACATTTTCTTGCTCATAGAATCTCAGGATAGATTAATTGGTGCTTGTATGGACTTTTGGGGCTATATACTTTTAGTACTGAGTTTGCAATGGTTATCATAATCTAATCATAAAAATTTAAATTAGACTTCCAACAGCGAACATTTCAATCCAAGATAGCTGGAAAATAGCTCCTCTGCAGTATTCTTAATTTACTTAAATAAATTTGTCAGCATTAGATATGTGCTATACAATTACTTTATGCAATATATTATTACTACTTCCTTAATATATTATAGTGATATTAAGTGTATTTTTGCACATTCATAGCAGTGCATAACAATCATAACAATGACTAAGAAATGATGTGATAGGACATTGCCCGTCTATATACATTTCCCATGTGGAGCCAAGAGACATGGCAGCATAATGGATTTTTTCAGAGTTTAATGAGTTCTTCTGAAGTTCAAGGTAAAACACAGAGGACTGGCTCGCAGGAAGCTGGATCTTGCATGTAAGTGGTTTGAGCAAGGGAGGATTTTCTATATACCTAGAGAGGCGAGTTTTCTTTAATTCTTTCAAGCTCATCTGGAGAGAGTGAGGTCTCAAAGGACCTTGTGCAGAACTAAGTTGAGTCTGACAAGGGGAAGAGTGACAAGCTATACAGCTAAATGCTATAGGCCTCATAACTCTAAGTTATATTTATGGATAGGCTACTCTGCAGAAGCCTTTTACAAGCCAAAACAAACAAAAGGACACATCTAGAGAGGACATATTCATGTAAATGCAGTCAAACGAGGGTTTTGTCTGAGCATGGGCTAAGCCTTAGCAGAGATACTTTGTATGGGTAAGCTTTGCAATTGTTTGTGGTGTAAGAGCAAAGGGAAAGAAGGGTTATAAGGGGACAAGGAGCACACAAAATATAAGACGCTGCAGACAGGGTAGCTGAAGCTATAAACTCTTCAGGCACCACTGAAGTGGACAGGAGAGTCTGGCAAGTCTGCCTCCAACAGTGGAGATGCTATCACGTCCACAATGTTTCTGCGGCAGGCTTTCCTTATGTAGAGCCCGTGCTCTTTTCCCCAAATTAGCTCTTGTTCACGTGCTCAGTGATCTTATTTCTTATTATTATAGGGTCTACCACGTAGCGCGGTGTGGAAGAGGGTCACTGGTCAGTAGTTCCCGTTCCCTCTGGAGCCGCTCTCCAGCTGGGAGGCACGGTGGCAGCTGGTGCACTGCCAGTCCTCTGGCATGTGGCTGTTTACAAAGGAACATTACACATTTTGGCCAGCGATTCTGCAATTTTGCATTTGAGCTCCTTCAAGACTCATGGGTTAACACCATCTGGTCCCAATGATTTACTGAAATCTAATTTGCCTGCTTGGTCTGAGACTTCTGTAAATTTACTCCAAATTCATCTCACTCTTCTGGCCAATCTGCTGCAAAGGTGTCAGATCTTGAAAGCTCCCCATCTTCTTCAACAGTAAAAAATAACACAAGGAAATTACAGAGCTTCTGTATTGAGTTTGCATGGCAAAGTTTTGTTATCAGGGGGACTACAGGGGTGGCTTCTGTGAGAACCTGCCAGAAGCGTTCCCTGTGCCCAATAGAGCCAATGCCAGTCAACTACAAGGCAGACCTGCCGCTGGCCAAGGCTGAGCCCATCAGCGACGGTGGTAGCACCTCTGGTATAACATAGTTAAGAAGGGGAAAGAAAAAACTGTGCAACAGCAGCCAAAGAGAGGAGTGAGAGGCTGTGAGAGGAGCAGCCCTGCCGCCCCCCAGGC
>NW_009260692.1:190895-223241 GCF_000687185.1 Egretta garzetta
GGGTGGGACCCGGGTGTGGAGCAGGGGAGGAGTGTGAGGAGTCCTGCCCTGAGGAGGAAGGAGCGGCAGAGACAGCGTGGGATGAACCGACCCCAAACCCCATTCCCTGTCCCCCTGCACTGCTGGGGGAGAGGAGGGAGAGAAAACTGGGAGTGAAGTTAAGCCTGGGGAGAAGGGAGGGGTGGGGGGAAGGTGTTTTAAGATTTAGTTTTTATTTTTCATTATCTGACTCTGATTTTATTGGTAATAAATTAAACCAATTTCCCCAAGTTGAGTCTGTTTTGCCTGTGACGGTAATTGGTGAGTGATCTCTCCCATTATATTTTCTCTGCCCGGTCCATTTAAAGAGGGGAGTGATAGAGAGGCTTTGGTGGGCACCAGGCATCCAGCCAGGGTGAACCCACCATAACTTCCCTGTTGTTCCCTTATTGGCCCCACATGCTCCTTTTACACCTTTGCTGTCAATCAGCTGTAGCAGTTCCCTGGTCTGATTCTGACTTTTAATGCACGTGAAGGAGTACAGTAGTTTAAGGAGACCAAAGCACTATTCAAGTTCTTTTTTAATTGTCAATGTTTCCTCTTTACATAACATCTGCCGTGTTTTATGGGATTTTCTGTTCTCCCTATTTGAACCAACTTCCTATTTCTTAAACACCAGCCAATTTTCTCGTCTCCTTATTTGTCCTATTGAGCTATGTAATTTATTTTCTTGGACTGCTTTTTCTTTTTGAGTTATGAAAAATATTTTACCTCCATTTCTATTGCACTACTTTTGGATTGTCTTCTGGCTTCTCACAGTCTTTCTGATATTTTGGACTGCTCTATGCCCTGTTATGCCCTCCACCTTGTCTGTTTGACTCATTTTTATATAGCTCCATCTCTTCAAGGTGAATATCCATGTGCACTATATTATTCTTTTTCTGTCTGTCATGTTAAACCTTTTACAGTGGACAACCCTTCAGCTAGGTCCTGTGTGCAACTCAAAATCAAGCCCAGAAGGCGGCCATCTTTTCTTGTGGTTTTTAAGGCAAACTGTTCTACATTTGTTGCATCCGAAAGGGTTATCTCTGCGTCACAGTGAGGTATAGCTGCAGTTCAGAGGTGGGTAGCTAAAATCTCCTGCTATTGCTGCCTCTCCTAAATTTACAGTTTTTCTAATCTCACATAATACTGTCTGAACACTGCCGCCATCCTGTTTGGAATGTTGCCTGTGCAATCCAAGCAGTAAGTTCAGGTGTCCGGGATTTGCACTTGAGGGAAGTCCATAGGACTTTTTTTGTCATAATATTTTTATACTGTTAAACTATATTATCTATCACACACAGGCCACTCCCCTGCCTTTACCTCCTACCACATTCTTCCCGTAAGGTTGGTTGCTTGATAACACGGTAACCCTCTGGTTTTCCTCCTCCACTGTGTGTCCGAGATGCCTGTTATATCAGATTTGTCATTTAATCTGAGCATTTTATAGAATCATAGAATAGTTTGGGTTGGAAGGAGCCTTTAAAGGTCATCTAGTCCAACCCCCCGTGCAATGCACAGAGACATCTTCCATTAGATAAGGCTTCTCAGAGCTCCTTCCAAGCTGACCTTGAATTTTTCCAGGGGTGGGGCATCTACCACCTTTTCGGGTAACCTGTGCCAGTGTTTCACCACACTCACTGTAAAAAAATTTCTTCCTTATATCCAGTCTAAACCTACCCTCTTTTAGTTTAAAACCATTAGCCCTTGTCCTGTCACTATATGGCCCAGTAAAAAGTCTCTCTCCATCTTTCTTATAAGTCCCCTTTAAGTATTGAAAGGCTGCAATAAGGTCTCCTCAGAGATTTCTCTTCTCCAAGTTGAACAACCCCAGCTCTCTCAGCCTTTCCCCACAGGAGAGGTGCTCCAGCCCCCTGATCATTTTCGCGGCCCTCCTCTGGACCTGCTCCAACAAGTCCATGTGTTTCCTGTACTGAGGGCTCCAGAGCTGGATGCAGCACTGCAGGTGGGGTCTCACCAGAGCAGAGCAGCGAGGCAGAATCCTCTCCCTTGACCTGCTGGCCACGCTTCTTTTGATGCAGCCCAGGATATAGTTGGCCTTCTGGACCGCAGGTGCACATTGCCATCTCATGTTCAGCTTTTCATCCACCAGTACACCCAAGTCCTTCTCCACAGGGCTGCTCGCAGTCCCTTCATCCACCAGCCTGTATTGATACCAGGGGTTGCCCCAACCCATGTGCAGGACTTTGCACTTGGCCTTGTTGAACCTCATGAGGTTCACATGGGCCCACTTCTGGAGCTTGTCCAGGTCCCTCTGGGTGGCATCTCATCCCTCATATGCGTCAACTGCAGCACTCAGCTCGGTGTCATCTGCAAATTTTCTGAGGGTGCACTTGATCCCACTGTCTATGTTGCTGGTGAAGATATTAAGCAGTACTGGTCCCAGTATGGACTCCTGAGAGACAGCACTTGTCACTGATCTCCATCTGGACATTGAGCTGTTAACCACTACCCTCTGGATGCAACCATCCAACCAATTCCTCATATACTGAACAGTCTACCCATCAGATCCATATGTCTCCAATTTAGAGAGAAAGATGTTGCGGGGGACTGTGTCAAAGACCTTACAGAAGTCCATATAAGATGACATCCATAGCTCTTCACTTGTCCACTAACATAGCCACTCCATCACAGAAGACCATTAGGTTGGTCAGGCAGGACTTGCCTTTGGTGAAGCCATGCTGGCTGTCTCAAATCACCTCCCTGTCCTCCATGCGCCTTAGAATAGCTTCTAGGAGGACCTGTTTCATGACCCTCCCAGGAACAAAGGTGAGGTCAGTAGTTCCCAAGGTCTTCCTTTCTACCCTTTTTAAAAATGGGCACAATGTTTCCCTTTTTCCAGTCATCAGGGGCTTCACCTGACTGCCATGACTTTTCAAATTTCACAGAGAGTGGCTTGGCAATGACCCCAGCCAATTCCCTCAGGACTCTGGGACTCATAGACTATGTATGTTCAGGTTGCTCAGGTGGTCACTAGCCTGATCTTCTCTTAACAGTGGGAGGGACTTTGCTCCCCCAGTCCCTACCTTCTGGTCAATCCACTCAAGAGGTGTGGGAAGAGAGGTTGCCAGTGAAGACTGAAGCACAGAACTTGTTGAGTACCTCACCCTTCTCCTTGTCTGTTGTTACCAGTTTACCAGTCTTGCTTCTCAGGGAGGGTACTTTGACCTTCTTTTTCTGTCAGACATACCTGTAGAAGCCCTTATTATTATTCTTTGCATCCCTTGCCAAATCCAGCTTCAGCTGTCACTTGGCCTTCCTGAACCCATCCCTATAAATCCGGGCAGCGTCCCTTTACTCTTCCCAGGTAACCTGTCCCTGCTTCCACCACCTGTGCATTTTGTTCTTGCCCTTTAGTTTGACCAGCAGGTCTCGACTCATCCATGCTGGTCTCTTGCCTTCCTTTGCTGATTTCTTACACCTGGGGATCAAGAGCTCTTGCACTCTATGGAAAACTCTGTTCTGCTCCTTTGTCCCTGAGGGCAGTTTCCCAGGGAGTCCTATTGACTAGCTCCTTGAACAGCTGGAAGTTTGCTTTCCTAAAATTTGAGGTCTTGACTTTACTCTTTGCCTGGCCCATGTCCCTCAAGACTCCACCAGTGCATGATGACTGCAGCTCAGGTTGCCTCCAATCTTGAAGTCACCGATTAGCTCACTTGTGTTGGTGACCAACAGGTCCAGTATTGCACCCCCTCTGGTAGGACTGTCTACCACCTGGCTTAAGAAGTTATCCTCAATGCATTCCAGGAGTCTCCTGGATTGCCTATAGCTCACTGTGCTACTTTTTCAGCAGATGTTGGGGTGGTTGAAGTCCCCCAGCAGGACGAGAGCCTGTGAGTGCGATGCCTTCTGTATCTGGAGTAAGAAAGCTTTGCCAATAGACTCCCCTTGGTCATCCAACCTCTAGTAGACACCAACCACAAGGTTCCCTTTCTTGCCTTGCTCTCTGATTTTTACCCATAAGCTTTCAACCTGCTTGTAGCTATTCTTCAGAGACAGCTCTTCACACTCTATCCATTTCTTGACGTAGAATCCAATGCCTCAGCCCCTCCTTCCTCACCTGCCCCTTCTCAACAGCCTGTAGCCATTGATAGCCACACTCCAGTCATGGGATTTATTCCATCAAGTTTCAGTAACAACAACTAGGTCACAGCTTACTAGCAGCACGGTGGCTTCCAACGCCTCCTGTTTGTTGCCTGTGCTGTGCACATTGGTGTAGAGGCACTTCAGCTGGGCTGTCTGCCGTGTCACCTTCTTAGACCCTTAATTCCTTTGAGGTATTTCACTGATGTTTCCCTGTTGGCTCCTATGATGTCAGGAGCCCCTGGTTCATCTTCGGAAAACTTCAAGTGTGCTGCAGAGTAAGCCAGAGCAAGAAGCTGAGGACCCTCTCTAGCACCCCATCCCTCTAACCTTGGTGTGTCATCCCACAGCTTGTCACAGGCAAGCCTAATATTAGCCCTCTCCTCATTCAAGTCTAGTTTAAAGCTCTGTCAATGAGCCCCTCTAGTTTGTGAGCAAAGACCCTCTTCCTTCTTTGAGAAAGGTGAATCCCATCTGAAGCCAGCAGGCCTGGTGCTGTGGAGGCCACCCTGCTATCAAAACCCTCAAGTTTTAGTTCTCCCATCATTTTGTTTTTATGCTTTTAGCACCAGTGTAGAAACATTTGCACTTTCTGCCCTCACCCTGTCACCTGAAACTGGCACGCACCAGGAATGACATTGTAAGTGATCTAATTCGCCCTCCTTATTTATTGTGTTTGTGCAGCAATTACTCTGCCGTTTTTCTCAGAGGTACACTGAGCATTAGCCACAAGCACCCTGCAAGTCACATAGGTCTGAAATAGGTCCTCTTATGCTGTCAGCTTTTCCTCTGCTCCCGCTGTAAGCACTCCTCCCCGGTGTATTGAATTCTAGTGCCAGCAGCCTGGGTCTATTATGATTAACGTACATCTAATTCTTATTGTACAGGTTTCCCCAGTTCCTAAGATCCTAAGTCCCTCACTGCTACACTGTCATCTCATTCATTTGCAGAGACTGTGGTGGTTTGCCTGCATCTTTGGTGTCATGTGTGGAGCTGGTAGTTTTTCAGAGAATGCCATCAGTAAGGTCCTGGACTTCTGTGTCTTACCTGGCACCCCAAATTTAGGCTCCAGAACATCCCCGTTGAGCCTGCCCTGCATCATTGGTAGCAACATGGACCATGACAGTTCATTTTGGGCACCCCAAGTACACGTGGGAATCTCATGGGATCTGCTAAAGTTGCACTCCCATGGGGGCATGTCAGCACAAGGGGTGACGCAGCCCGGGTGGGAATGGTCTGACCACACCATAGGCTGCATATAGGAACCTTTGCACTCTGTGTTGCTTCAGTTCAACCCTCCTCACCTCAAGAGAAAAGAGTAGTCAGGAGAAAGTTACTGCTCCCACTCTGCCAACAGAACTTGGGCAGAGAACCCTTGTTCATCTATGCTATGAACAGGGAATGGGTTTTTTCTGAAGCTTGTATGAGTTTAGCTTTTTCTTTGAAGGACTGTTTAGTATTGGTCTTAATTTATTTTAATGAAACTAGTTAGCACTCTGCTAGAAATACCCAAGAACATGAAAGGAAAAAACCAAACCCCTGCAAAATAAGCAGTGAGGTGATATGCTGCTCCTTGTGCTCTCTGCAGTAAAGGTCCTAAGAACAAACTCTGCTGTTCACCGCATTCCTTTAGTCACTCAGCCACTACCTGTTAACATTGCCTGGGTCTGGGCAAGGGTTGTTTCCTGATCAGGATCAAAAAGAGTGCCACCCCAGTCCCATTTGCACCCTGCTAACCTTCCTTTGAAAAGCAGGCACAGAGCAAATTCCCGAAGCGGCCTCAGCTGTGGCAGTCTGCTCTTACAAACATGCCCAAAATCCTGGGCCACTGTTTAAAGAGTAGCCCTAATCACACAACCCCAAGCTCCCTAAACTCATCATGCTTCCCAGGAGCCAGTCCTGAACTGCTCGTTCTCCTCCTGCCTCTCTCACAAAAAAACTGCTGTCCAGGATTTCTTACTTGCTTTCCTCTGTTTTCTACGCTTACCCTTCTGTTCTGCTACTACAAGTGAGACGCTTGCTCAGGGTCAGGGCTATGGCACTCATATGGATCTTAGCACCTACATTCAAATTTCTCATATAACCTAGAAAACAAAAGCTTTCTGGTCATCAGGGGTATTAAACCTTCATTTATTTACATTATGTTAATGGATGCTCAACATCTTTAAGATCAGGCCATTGTGAACATCTTCCATTGATTCAGAATTGTTGATTAACGTACTGACAGGAGGTTGTTGCCTTTGAAACGCATGCATCTCCTGATAGTGCCAATTGGTCCAACTACCACCTGCATTACATATATATTTGTATAGGTAGGCTTGGTGTCATGAAACAAGACAAGAAATGCATATCAGTTTGCATTAAATATTGCTATTAAATATAAATCAAGGCATTTCTGTAGATAAGGTGTGTTAATGAATATATTAAATAAGTCATCAAGGAGCTAAATACGAAGAGCAGAGGACCGCAATGACCCTTTGCAGTCTCTTGTCCTCCCCGCCCTTTAAACATGCATCACCATTTCTTTTCACAGCCTTCATTAAATTAGTTTTTCATTAATTGTGAAGTTTTCTTCCTTATTGTCTGTTTCAGCCTTGTGGCTACATTACCCATAGTCCTTCTAGTGCTGACACAACTGTCTAATAATAGAAACGCTGATCACTGTAATCTCACGTGCTGGAAAAGTCCCACAGGTCAAATTCACCTTTGGTGTAACCCTAAAGTTTCCCAGGGACAAGTTTGACACCTTGCATAGCAGCTCATCTAATTATCAGCTCTGCACGTGTGGCTGAAAGGGAAATCTGTTCAGGTCATGGGTTACAGAAGTGTTACAGTAAGTTGCCTCTTCCTTCGTGAGCTACGTGTTCACTGTCTTCCAACCTGTATAGATGTTCTGCCATTAAAAAAGGAGCCGGGGCAGGTAGTCTTTACCATGCATCCTAATACTGTTTTTAAAACCTGCATTTATTTGCTTTGTGTCTCTCTGGTGCTGAGATAGTGAGCATGCATAATAGTATGAGGATGAACCTTTCAAAGCTCGTATCTGAGAAGATTTACACAATCAAAATGAAACAGGCATTTTTTTCCTTCTCTTCTAAAATTCTGACATTGTAAAAAATAAGCAAGTTTGTGCTGAATTATAACATTTTTTTCTCACACTGGTTTTAGTTACTACATTTGATCTGATTTATAGCCTCTCATTGCTGCGTACATTAACACAACACCACACTTTACTGTATTCATATATATTTTGCTAAAACCAAAACTTTTGGATTAATAATCCAAATTTGGAGGCTAGGCACACCTTCTTCTTCATAATGGTTAAAAGGATAATCTAAGTCAGCTTTGGAGAAACTTTTTCTTAAAAGATTTGAGAGAAAGTGTACCTGCTGTTACATATGGGTGTCATTAAGAAAATTTCATGGGTATGATGAACCCCTTCTTCCACTAAAAGCAAATTGGGGGAAGAGATTATATATCATGATTTAGGTACCTAACAGTTAGATTTGTACAGGATTCTTCATCTGTCTGGGTAGCGAAATCAGTATCTTCATAACTCATCTTACCTGATGCCAAAGACAGGCATCTAAACCAGACCAGTATTGCCCCATCGAAGTGTTTTTTTCCATCCACTGACTATGCAAAATCTGGGGCGGCCAGCTCCATTTTAGATATCAAACATGTAGACTTCTGAAATGGGGTGAGATGAAGCTACTTTCAGGTCCCTGAGGGCACAACCAAACCTTTCTCCTCTCCCCAGGGGTTGGTGGCTGTGCCCAAGGCCAGCCCTGGCATGGTGCAGCTCAACCACGCTGCGTCACTGCGACGCCTGTGCCTGGCCATGTCCCATCCCCGCCATTGCCCTCCCTGGTGTCACCTTGGACCTGCCCACAGCTGCAGGTTTGTCGGGGCTATGGCTGACCCTGGTCACCATCCCTGGCCCCTATCTAGTCTTCTGTCTGGGTGCTGTGGGATGATGATGTGCTGGGAAAGGCCATCACCCTTGGCCCTTAGCTTGACAGCCATCGCCCCACAGCTGCTCCCGTACACCTATCTGAGGTTGCCAAAACACAATCATAAGTATATGCAATGCAAAATAGCTGTTCGTATATAAAGTAGGGAAAAGCACCAGAACTGTAATGCTAAAAATATTTTAAAAATCCTAGTCTTTACTTCAAAGGTCAAAGATTTTAAGAAAAGATTAGGAACTTTGGATGCCCAGTCTGGTACAACTTAGATATGCCTGATTAGAAATGGCTTAGTCTTATTCTTGGGAAATCTGGCCCTTGAACATGTCACAGAAATTGGGCATCCAAAATCAAATCACTGCAATTGTTCAATAATTTCTGAAAAATTTTGGACTGTAGATACAGAGAAATAAAGTTACTGACAGTTGCAAGTGGTTAATACCTCTGAAAAAAATGTACTGCTGAGGCTGATGCTTAAATATGAATTTCTGTTCCTAAATTTAGACAGTCATTTTTGAAAATATTGGCTAATATCCATATGACCTAAATAAGTGTCCTGATTTTCTGAGATGCTGAGACTTTTGGCTCTCATTAAAATCAATACCTTGAATAATAACTGCTATGGTTTTGCAGAATTCTTTTGGATGCTGAAATACATATTTGTGTCTTTAAACCTAAGGCATATAATCATGCTCTTATGTGTGCTATTTATTCACAGGCATGTGAATGTGTGGGTTTTTGACTTGAAGGACTTAGGATGTGACTTATTAAATACATCTGACCTAGAGAAAATGAATTTAATCTAAGCAGAAAGACAGGAGAGAGAGAAAATATGTGGGATGGAACTTTAATTTTCTCTCTTGTGTACCCGAGACAATACTAAACAGAGTTTTCAAATTCCTTAGGAACTTTCCTTTTGCTATGGACTTGGATGGAAACAGGAGCTTCACTGACTCTTTCTTTAAATGAAATGGAGAGACAAAACTGATCCTTTCTTTTTCAAAAACTTTAACCCACTACCTATATATTGTATACAGTTAGAAGTCCTTACAGTACCAATTGTGTGTATATACAATGGAAACAGTACAGACTGGACATTAGGAAGCATTTCTTTACTGAGAGGGTGGTCAAACACTGGAACAGGCTTCCTAAAGAGGTGGTTGATGCCCCAAGCCTGCCGGTGTTTAAGAAGCATTTGGACAATGCCCTTAACAACATGCTGCAACTTTTGGTCAGCCCTGAAGTGAGCAGGCAGTTGGACTGGATGATCCTTGTAGGTCCCTTCCAATGGAAATTATTCTATTCTATTCTATTCTATTCTATTCTATTCTATTCTATTCTGTTGTAACAGTAGATTAAAAGAATATGCCCACCTTTGTCATCTAGCTTTCCTTTTTAGTTTGTTATCTAAATGAAAAAAGAAAAACCAAACCCCTTAAATTTATCATGTTTTCTAAAGACCAAGTGAAAGTCTGAAGCTGGAATGCTGAAAGGCCCTTATTGTTACAATGCAGACATGAACAGCGACACTTCAATATTTGTAATATTCAATTCTTGCTATATAAACACTAAAAGAAACCAGAAGACAAAAACATCTGTTACAGCCTAGGGACATACAGTGAAGCTGCTCAGTGTTACTGCTGGCACATCAACTAATCATACAGACATTGTTAAAACAAAGATTGTTTTTTAATCCTATAGAAGCATAGTATAATAAAAGCTTAAATAGCCTGCAAACATATTTGACATTGACATACAATGCCAATAAATAAGAGCTGTACAATAGACTGTGAGCTGCAGATGGATGAGCAGAAACGGAACTCATTGTAGTTTTCTATCAGCCGCCTGCTATTTTTGAAGCAGGAAACAATAAAAATGACCTAGTGTTTTATTTTCTGTGGCAAAAGAAGTCTTCTCTGGATTTTTTTTTTTAAACATTGTAGGGAGATGAATATTTTATATTCATACTATTTGCATCTCACAGAGCTCAGATGGATTAGAAATTATGCTGCATCAACTTTGATTCAAAAGGTCCTTGAAGACGAGCTGTGGGTATAATCTAGCACTGACAGAGGATTAGCTATTTTGAACAATAATGAATACCCTGTCCTTTATCATTAAATTTGATTTTGTTCACCAGCCTGTGACCAAGCCTACAATTGGTATGTACATACTACAATATGTGGACAGAAATAAATTATTTTCATTAAATACTTGGGACTAATCAAACAGATTGTCCTCAGTGACACCGACTAACTATGTTTGCATACATTCATTTGAAGATTTCATGTTAAGGCATCCTGATTACAGTAATTTCCACAATTGCCACTTCAAAAGCTAACAACATTATAGGAGAGATAGGTACTCCCTAAATCAAATGTTTTTTGCTGGCATGAAAGTGCATTATTCAACAGTACCCTTAGGACCCTTTTCTCAATGATGCCACATATTGGCAGCATCAACTGATATAGGTTTAAATAGCAGAAGATCTCAGTCTGGGATAGTCCTGAAATTAATTCAGTGGGAACTGAGGAAAAAAAACTGCCTCAATTTTTTTACAAATTGAGAAAAGAGCACTCTTTACTACTCCTTCCCATAACCGCCTTTGCCCCTGCACACACAAAAGCTCAAAGACGGTTATCTCTACTATACAAATATACCTGAATTTTTTTTTTTTTTAATTTCTTAGGAGGAGTGGGGAAAAAGATTGTGAGCAAAACTTTTTACCAAACCCTTGCTAAAGGATGCCAGCACCTATTAACAATCCTCCTAGGCCAAGTACTTTCCAGTTATTATGAATTTTATCTTGGCAAGGATTAGGAAGTGGTCATTCTTGCAGATATAGGCCTTTGGTCACACACTGAAGACCTTGATCATGAGCGTCTCAGGTCTCGCATGGATAAGACTCATATCATCTGGCAGTGCAGGGAACATGTAGCCCAACAACAAGGGGTTGATGGCAACATAAGGGGTGGATACTGACCTGGTTTCACCTGGGATAGAGTTAATTTTCTTCCTAGTAGCTGGCATAGCATTGTATTTTGGATTTAGTACTAGAAGAATGTTGATAACACTGATGGTTTCGTTGTTTCTGAGCAGGGCTTACACCAGTCAAGGACTTTTCAGCTTCCCCTGCTCTGCCAGGGGCACAAGAAGCTGGGAGGGGGCACAGCCAGGACAGCTGACCCCAACTGACCAAAGGGCTATATAGCCCAGACCATATGGCGTCATGCTCAGCATATAAAGCTGGGGGAAGAAGAAGGAAGGGGGGATGTTTGGAGTGATGGCGTTTGTCTTCCCAAGTCACCGTTAGGCATGATGGAGCCCTGCTTTCCTGGAGATGGCTGCACCCCTGCTTTCCCATGGGAAGTGATGAATGAATTCCTTGCTTTGTTTTGCTTTCAAGCACAGTTTTTGCTTTCCCTATTAAACTGTCTTTATCTCAACCCAGGAGTTTTCTCGCTTTTACTCTTCCCGTTCTCTCCCCCATCCCATGGGGGAGTGAGCAAATGGCTGCGTGGGGCTGAGTTGCCAGCCGGGGTTAAACCATCACACCCTGAGACACTTCTGGCAGAGCAAGACTAAGTGAACAGGAATACTGTCCCTCTTGCAAACTCTAGAGAAGAAGGCATTTTAAGGTTTATGTGCTGTGTAGTGCTCTGTGTTCTGCCTCTGCCTGATAGCTTTCTCTGCAGGTCCTTATCTCTTTTTAAATCAGTGATAAGAATGTGTAAGCATGTAATGCTTTCCACTATATCACAGTGAATTACACAGGCAGGGGGAACCAAGTCCTGTAGGACCATATGCACAACTCTTAATATAGCACAAAACACAGTGAAATCTTGTGGTACCGATGACCATGGATTGCACTCTCTTGTTTTTTTTCTTTTTTTTAGTAATAGTAGTAGCAGAAAAATATAAGATTGAAAGTTAATGGAGCATTAAAATAATTTTGCAGAGCAAAATATCTTTTTTCTTTCAAAATCAAAGACATTTAGACCATCTTACTATAAAAAAACAGTGAATCAGATTGTTTGAGGTCACTGCCAGTTTTTTATTCAGACAAATGTGCTTAATATTTAAATCATAGCAACGCTAGAGGAAGTTGACTGCACTTTGCTATCATTCACTGTCAAAACCTGGAATGAAACATGCAAAGAGAGCAGAGAAGGTTTACTTTCCACATCTGCTCTAAGGACTTTATATTTTCTCCTTATGAGTGTTATAATTGTCTTGGAAATTTCTAAGAAGAAAAAAATCATGAGTCTATGTCATCTTTCCATTTTGCTGGCTTGTAATGTGTTGAAATTTTCATTCTGGGTGGTACTTATGTAGGGATTCAGACCTGCTAAGGTTTTTGCTGATTGTATGAGTCTAATAGAAAAGGGGGGGTTAAATGGAAGTACAGGGCAATACATTAAATTGGTTTCACTCATTCCGATAGCACGAGAGTGAGGCATCCATTCACCTTTCTCTTTCATGCAGTTGGAGCTTAAGCATATGGATAGTAAGTCTGGTTGATTGTGAATCGGTTCCACTCCGCACTGAATTCGATTGGAATTACAGCTCTTAAAGACTGATCAGGCTGAGAGGTACGTAGAGACTGAGTAGGACTGCAAATTTGCCGGTGCCTGTCTGCTGAGTGGGTGTACACAATAAGAAGGCAAAACACACCTTCCTCCTTTGTGCCCAGTAGTCAAATCTATTCCCAGTTACTGCATACTCTCAAGTGTCAGGATCATTCCTTTCTTATTTTTCTGTGAGTGCATACCACCTGCAAAGGGATATAGGCTTATAGTCAAAAAATCACTTACAAAGTGAATGCTACATGGAAGCTCCTAAAGCTTTCTTTGACCCATTCAGAGGTGTGATGGATTTGCATGAAACTCAGCCTTTGCTCTAAGCAATGGAGTATGGGAAAATGGATTCCTCAGAAGTATTTCTAGGGCAGTAGAAACAATTATACTTCATCTCCGAGCTCCAAATTCCTAACTGAAATGAAAAAAAACCCAGTCAGGTCAGATGTGTAACCAGTATTGCTTAGCCTAGCTCCACTGACTGCTACAACATTTCAATGACTCAAACTGATTACCCACACTTCTTTTTAGACGTCATCTAGTGTGTGATGTTAAAAAAAGTGTCCTGTGGAGTTCATCATACCAGCTATTCTGAGGTGCCTTTATCTTTTCCTAAATACAGCAAAACACTGTTTTCTCTTTTCAGCAACTATGCTATATGAAATGCAAAAATATTTAATAAAATGTCCTCCTCCCCCCTGGGAGCTGGAGTAATGTGTATGTGATTTAACTGCCGTCTCTTTGACGAGCTAATTTACTAATAGTTCAATCTTGCGTGATGCTGAGTGAATTCAGCTCCAACAGGTTTTAGATTAATGCCATTACATTATGTCATGTCACTGGATATTCTGGAAGTGACACGTACTCCTAGAAACAAACTGTATATGGACATTCTGTTTGTTTGTTTTTTTTTTTTAACTGGGCTGATACTTTTGTATCCTTGAATAAATATTTGGCTACATTGAGTACATCTGTAGAGGACTCAGTGTGAAGTATAAGAAGCTCCAGGAGTATCTTACAGCCTTTTTTCTATTTGATAAAAAATGTGAAAGGAAACACTAATAATTCAGGTCATTGTACTTAAGTGAGTAACTGTGTTTAGGAGTATAAGAAACACATACGCAAAGTTGATTTTTAAAAGATCCTCAGCGACTCAGCGTGTTAAAACAAATTTTTGGGGAAACAGTTGCTGGGAATACATTATAGAAAAATGCTAATGGTGTCATTTTGCCATCTAGATTTTCCCTTTGTACACAGATGATGCAACTGAGGATGATGTAACTGAATGGTTGCATTTGGTTCTTAGGGTGGTATTCATCTGACTAATTGGACATGGCTACATCTGGACTAGGCTTCCTTTATACTCATTGCAAAGAAATAAACACTTCTGAATACAATCCAATTCATTGTTAAGTATATTGGTCAAATATATAAACTAAAAGAGGTCAAATAAATTTTACCATAAGTGAGCTAGTGAAGATGTGAATTCATTTCTGGTCTATTCTCAATATGTACTGAATTACATGTTCTGTCTGAAAAACTCACCCCAAATAATTAAAAAATATTCTGGAGGATTGACCTTGATAAGTCTGATCTATTTTTGATGCTGTCTGTGCTCTGAGCAGGGGATTGAACCAAATGACTTCATAAGGTTCCTTCCAAGCTAAATTTTTCTATGGTTCTAATAAGAATTACAAGAATCAGGAAATTCAAAATGAAGTTTTAAAATGCAATTCAAACTGCTCCTTTCAGCTGATCTCTTTACAATGTCATCTTTCAGGCTAAAGCATTTTAAAATTCGTAGGCTAAGAAGTTATGAGCAGTGGGTAGGCTTGACTGAGCAGGTTTGCTTTTGTAAAGTTGAGGGTTGTGAATACTGTTACAAGGAAAACCCTGTTGACACCGTGTTATTCAAGTTCTATATCCATCCTACCATGGTAATTATAATGGGCCTGAGTCTGAACTTCTCCCTGGGGCAAAATTCCTCTTGAAAGAAGCAAACACTGCTGACCTTTATCCTTTAAGAGATTATATTGTCAAAATAATCTCATGCTTCTGGAAACAGCCTGAACTGAGCCTATGAAGAGTTTCAAAACATGATTCATTCAACCTTAGAGATTTTAGCTGTTTGCTTGCTCATACTAGAGTAGCACACAAGCTAGGAGATTAAAATCTCTGTTTCTTTGCCTCTGCTAACGTGACTGGGTAGCATGAGGGATCTGGGAACATAAATAGAAGGATTACTGCTAGCAAGGCATGCAATTCATGCCAATCCTGCTGGTGTGCGTCTGCCTGGGTTCCCAAAATATACCAGTGGACGACAGAACAGGAGTTACTTGTGACTTGATCACCCTTCAGGTCTTCTGGAGGCTAAACTGAAGGTAATACAACTCTAATCTGTCTTCACACTCCTTCAAAATTTCCCAGCTGTAAGACAACACGTGAAATCAGAAAGCAACAAGGCACCATTTCTGCCTGAATTTATGACTGGAGGCTTTTTCTGAGATATGGTTGTTGGAATGGAGAGTATGTGTAAAATATGTCTCCCCAAAAACCCCCAAACCCAGACCCCTGAATGTTAATGAAGAAATAAATTGCAGTATCTGTAAATCCTCCCTTAATGCCTTCATCAACATGATTAATATTTGTCTCTTGGGACATGAGAAAAAAAACCCAAACAAATACTGACCTGGCTCACCAGAATCAGATGCTGAATCCTCTTAGTGATGTTCCACGTCATGTCCTATGGACGATACTGAAGGTTTTCTGAATGACTTCTTCTGTGAATTCTTTAATCCAAGTACTACTAAAACTCTAGTATGGCTAAAACTACTTCAGGTGGGGAATCTTGCCAGTAGAAAGGATTTTGCTGAACTTAGGTACAAAAGATTTTGATGGCTGAGTCTGAGTTACTCATTGTAAGTTCCTTTCATTGGATATATTTGAGATTCAGTTTTAGGGTGGCATGAACACCTTGGATCAGTGGCCTACATATAAGCACTTAATGCCCCTTGAGATGCACAAGGGTCTCCTGCCAGGGCACAGATCTACTGGTCATCTGAGAGATTCCCATCACCTCATAGGTGTCCCAGATATCTTTGGAGAATTCAGGTGCCACTGGACTTGTATTTGTGGACAGTGAAAACAAACCCTATACCTCATGCTTGACATAAAAAGAGCCAGGAATTAATAGGTCAGGTATTGGTGTTCATCAATCAGATATCTAAATTGGAAATAAAATTACCCCACGCTATCTTCTAGGAGGCTGATTTAAGTAAGACCCTGATGTGGAAACTTAGCCTACTGAGTCAGGATTTGTTTTAATTGATAGTGTCTTGGCTATATCCTTTTAAAAATCTAAATGCTATTGATTCAAGTGAATTTAATTTATCACTGGCACAACATAATTCTTTTCAAATGATCCCCTGCTGCTCCCTCAGGAGCATCACAAGCCAGCTGACAGAAAATCATTTAGTAGAGAAAGAGAATATTTAGTATTGCCTAAAGACTTAGCTCAGGTATTTATTTTAATACAAGTTTTTAATGCTAGGAGTGATTGATAGAGGGGGTTGGAAGCAATGTTAAGGCCACTGAATCTGGGGTGAATATGAGAAAAAGCATTTGCTTCATGGCTGGTCTCTGAAGGTCTCATGTGCTGAGGGGAGGGGATAGGAAAGTTGAATTGTTGGTGATCGAACTTAGATAATTTCTTTTCAGTTCCTTAATGCAATGGCATTTGATTTCCCCTCCTCTCCTGTTTGCTGGAAGTATTGTAGCTCAGCCAGTATCAAAGAGCTGAAAAATCAATGCAAGGCGCAATGTCTGTGAAAGGTCAGAAGTGAAAAAGAGTTCAGCCTAATAATATTTTAAATCTTATGGAAAGGATATTTCATAAAATATTAAAAGATCAATTGAACTTCCGTAAAACTTTAGTTTAGTATCAATACTGAACAGGAGATAACATAGCAAGCGAGGAGATGTGAGTGGGGAATTCAGACTTGTACTGCAGTTTCCCTTCTCTCGAACAGTTTTTGTTGCCCTGAATTGACTGGGGAAGAACGCTGTCTTGGAAGGCGAGAGATCCCAACTCCCCTCCTGATAGAAATGTCTCTTTCGAATTTATTAGTTGTACACATGCTGCAGTAATTTCAAGCGCTGCAGTCTGCATGAGAAGGCTTCCTGCTGCCTCACCTTCCTCCAGTTCTAATGAAGTACCTCAGCCCAAGAATAGAAAATCGTACACTTCTTAATCCATTGCTTACATGTGGCTTCATAAAATAGTCTCATATTGCTCAAAACGAATACATTTGGCTAGTTCTCAAATGCAGTTCTGATTGATTGTTGAAAAACTAATGACTAGAAGACCAGAAAATTTTGCCTAATTTCCAAATTAAAAACACTAACAGCCATTTCCCATACAGTTTTGTAGCTTTTATATCATGGCAGTGATTTTCACAAACCACCCATATATCTTCAGTTTGGATTTTATTCCTTTAGTTATTTGCCTGTTTATAGAATATTCAAAGCAGCTGGTGTTCATTCTACTGGATTCATTTTTTGGTGTTTTCATGTTTTCTTGGGCTTTGTAAAAAATAGTTTTCCTGTGCTATCTAAGCCGTGTCAGATTCATTGTGAAAAGAGTCCTCCTGTCACTTTTTTGTCCTTTGGGAGTGGTTTATTCTTAGAAAACTCTTGATTTCATCAGGAATTTTACACATGGAGGTTGATAGAAACAGTACTTTAAAACATTTGGGAATGCAAATGGGCACACAACTTTTTTAACTGAGCCTCTGTTATAACGGACACTCAGTCATACTGGGATTGCTGCAGACCATAACAAGATCACCCCGAATCTTTCAGTAAAACCCACCTGACAGGGTTTTATCCAGGCTTTAAGTTTCTTGCATCTTTCTTGGCATGCTTTAAGCCAGCCAGAAGTCATGGCTTTGGTCTGCAAATATGATCTGCAAAACTCGTGTTTAACACTCTAGAGAGATACATGGAAAATTGTAAATGTTCTTTTTTCATAAGTTAAACTCCCCAAACAGAATAGAATCAGGGGCTGAACATCACAGTGCCTGACTTTCATCGTAGTTCATTCAAGAGCCACAGGCTACACATAATTTTGGCCAGTAGTGCAAATGGGTCTAGTCCAAGAGGCAAATATTGTGCATAGCCAACAACTGACAGGAGTAACTTTAGTAGAAAACTCAGTAGTGTTGGCTGTTATCACTGGAAAATGCAAATGATAGTGGCCTTGATGCTGGAAATTATTTGTCTCAGCTGGGATATTCCAGCTGAATTCCCTTCTCTGCTTTCGTGGATTCAAACCCACATCACCTTACCAAGCCTTGGGAGAAACAGCTGGAAATGTCCAAGTAGCCAGCACTTCTTCAGGGGAGTAATATACTAAACAGACTTCTTTTGTCTAAACAGACCACAGCCTGATCAGTGGTAATTTGCCTGAATTAGACCTGAGTAAAAAATAAAAGAACTAATCCATCTCTCTGAAGCATAACGGTACTTTGTGAGTCAAAGCCCAGCCTGTCTGAGGGACCCAACCCAAACACCCAGATCGGTCAGGAAGGTCCAGATTTTCTCTGACAGACAGTCTGTTAGGTATCATGGGCATGACATCAACTACATCAAGCTCACCATCACTTTTTCAGCCTGGTACAGATACAGCGCATGAGGCTGTGGGATTGTTCCCATAATATGTTGTTGTTGTTCAGTGTCAGTCAGGATGCCAGAGTCCAAGCCTAACTCAAGATCAGACCTTGCCTTTTCATTGTTATCAGCAATCGTTGCCATATTTGTGTTTTCTTATCATATTGATTAACAATTACGGTCACTTGCTTATTACTATTTCCTAAAATTCAGGGACTTACTGATAATATATTTAAAACTTGTTTTCTCTTAAATACTCAAAGGAGATAAAGGACAGTTAGGAAGTCCTAATAGTCTAATTATTCCTCTGTGGTTTCTTTTAGCTACTTTTTTAGTGTGCTCTTCATCTTATATTAATGTCCACAAATCAATATATATATAGTATTTCAGATAACATAGAGTAGGCAATCAAACAGTAGTAAATGTGATTGAAATAGGATATAAAACGGGGAATTAGCTAATGGTTTAATTGAATTTATACTCTGGAGTTGTCATTAAAGGAAAGAACATTTCAACCATTACTGAATGAGCAAATATTTACTATATTTTAATAGAGAAACTGATGGCACCTTACTCATTGATGCTTCACTTCCTGAATGATACTGTTACTGCTTTATCTTCTTAAAGTTTTCCGAGTACTGGAACCTAGATGGTAGAATTAGGTGATTCCATTTGAGAGATTTAAATCCTAAAACCATATCAAGGAATAGATTACAGTGCCTTTCTGAGTTACCTTCCTGGAGATGTTTGGAAGAACATCCCTGAAAAGATGGGGCACTGTAATCAAAAGCAGAAATTACTGAACAACTAAAAAATTTTGTCTTGGGGGGGATGATTGCTGCCTCTAATCTGTAGGTGGAGGAAACACACAGCTGCTTTCCAAGAAGTCAAGTCCATGAGATGGCTGCTCTTGTAGGCATCTGGCCTCTGTAATGCTGAGCCATCTAAGAGCAGCCTGCAATGTTCTGCCACACTGTGAAAACAAATTTCACACTTTTAGGTAGCTCCAGATATCAACTGTTTCAAACTATGGAAGAAAAATGATGAAAGGTATGCCATTTTCTGCAGACAATGTTTCTGTTTCAAATAGCCCTACTTTTAGTGAAAATGCCTGAAATCCGCCTGCTGTTCGGTGGAGTTGTATAACTGGAATACCTGCCCATGTCTGTGAGCGTTACCCTGGAGTGGAAAGCAAATGGAAGTCCTCTCAAGAGCATGTACCATAAACAACAAGGACATCATAAAGATGGTTGTCTCTCTTCCCAGCTAAATCCCAGACATACTCCTGTCGAGCTCCTTTGCATAATCAGCTAAGATATTAACTTAGATAATAGCACCATCTATTGAGGATTTACTAAAATATTTAGTGTAGATTTTACAATACCATTTGGTAGCTCACTTTTGTAGGCATTACAAATTAAATATGTATTAAGATCACAATTTTAGCATTGTATCTGATATCTGCTAGTAATTTATTAGCCATGATTAAATAAGGCTATCTGCCTGTTAGTAATACGTTTCCCATACTGGCCCGCAGCGGCTCTTCTTTAAGGTGCTCTCTTTTTGTTTTTCCTTTGTGAAGAAACGAATTTTCCACTTTCCACACTTTGGCTGGACAAATAAAGCAGTCCATGAAGTTATTCTGCCCTCCTTTTGTAATATATGCATCATGGTTCTAGCAGCACTCTATTTTTATAAGTGCATAATCTTGAGTAGCAGCAGTCTCGCTGTAGCCACAGCCAACAGTGTGTTTTCTTCGTTTTTTAATGGTTCCTAATGTTCGTGTTTAAATTATCACAGATTTATAGCCAGGACTTTCAAAAGCACAGAGCACTATTACTGATGCTGCCATTAAATGTTCATATTTAAAAATTCTTTATAAGAAAGCACAAGAATAACCTGTATGTGAGAAAGATTGATATTGTTGAGGTGAAGTGTAGGGTTAAGAAGATGTAGGTAAAATCTTGTCCCTTAGGCTTTGCCTGGTGATTTCTGAGAAGTTATTTTAGCCTCTTATCTATAAAGTGGAGCTAGGAAGCTGGTAAGAGTTCTCACAGTGCTTGCCTTTCTGTGCTGTCTAGACTGTTCAGGGCAGGGATACAGCTTTTCACTGGTCTTCCAAATGATCTGCCCCTGAACTTGTTGGGCCTCTTAGCACAAAATTAACAGATGCAGCACATTGTTTATGTGAGTTTCCTTCTTCCAAATATTGTATTTTTCTTAAATTTTAGAGGGTTTGTTTTTACAAAGCATATTTACCTGTGCTGACTGTCTTGCAAAGCAAGTCTAAAATGCAATTTTGCTTTCCGCAGTAATTTTTAAGAAACTCCAGTCTTCTCCGCCACACACAGCATCCTTCCCTGCAAGCTCCTATTTATCTCATGAACCAACTCAGTTTTGGGGTGACATCAGGAGCAAGAGAGCATTCCAGGAGCTGCTTTTTAAGCAGCCCATTAAACTGGATAGAGGCTTGAACCTAATTCCCTGCTGAGCATGGAGCTCGCTCTTTCTGGATATTACTAATCTCACAGGCCAAGAAAACTATCCTGAGACTCATTAAGATATTTATGAGGAGCAACATTGTTAAACTGAATGTGACTGCAATCAGCAGCAACTTCCAGAAGTTTATCCCATCCATAACACGGTCTCCTGACCTTGTCTTAATACATGTGTGAAATGCACTGCGATACAGCTAATCAGTGTAGGGGTTTTATTTTTATGGAAGGACATTAATAAACATTTGCAGATAGTCTGATTTGTATAAGTCTTCCAAATGCTCCTTCTATAGCATTGCTTTTGTTAAAGCAATAAAAGCAGTAAGTACAATTTCTGCATGCTTGTCCCCTTGTTTCTGCAAGGCAGGCACATCTGAAATTTATTCTGGGCTAGGATGAACCTGTTGTCAGACATTGATGTAAAATATTTGCAGCATGCCATTGCTGTTCTGTCTGTCTTTCTGGACACTAAAGTTCACTAAGTATAAAAAAGGAAAGCTCACTGCAAGAAAAAAATAGCTACGATTTTTTTCAGATGTCTCAAACAAAATCTAAAACTGCTGGAAAAATGCTTACTAGGAAGTTGTCAGTAGAAAAGTTAGTTGCTCAGTGTTTTGCGCTATTTCTTGCCTATTTCCCATTCCTTTTGCCCAGTTCCACCTCCCTCCTACTGAACCATCTCATCATTTTAATGAACTTGAGAGAGTGAGATCTCCTCCACGTTGCACACAAGTACAACTGTGAGGCGGTTCAGAAAGGATTTCTTAGTGATACTTGCGATATACCATGCAGCATATGTGAGCTTGGGTATTTGAGCATACCTGGGTGTGAAGGGCTGACAATGAGACCCTTTGTTGTTGAGCCAACAAAGCTGAAATTCCCAGCCACAGACCGAAGGAACCAACATTGTTCTGACATTGTAGCAGTACAGATTTGAGGCCTTTCATAGACATTCATTAAGCTCTATCTCCTTTCAGAATCCCACATCCTACCAACAAATAAAGGCAGTCCCACACACCTGGATCAGTACTGAAGTTTCACTAGGGTCAATACCTCTACATGGCAAAGCACTTAAAATACAGGGCTGTTTGATGAGCCTGGAGACAAACTCAGCTTTTGGTGGCTTATTGCTTTAATTTCAGCATCTGTCCCTGTTCAGCACAGTACATACGGACATCCTTGCAGCTCCATATGTATTTAAGTGTGGAGAACAAACTGAAGGGTATAATTCAGAGCCTGGCTGAATCAAGGCCTAATTGAATCTAGGTGGAAACAAGAAATGAGTTTGGCGTATTACCTAGCAAGGTAGATTTCTCCATTGGCTTGCTCTAAACAAATGTTGTTCCCTCCATCGCAGATCATGAATTTCATGCATGGCTTTTGTGCTATTTTAAGTAACTTAAAACAAATTACTTGGATTTTGTGTAATATTCTTATATTTTGTATTATTCTTGTAATAAGGGGATCAGGACTACAAATAAAAGGCAGTAGATTTAAAATTAAGCAAAAAGAAACAGCCAGTTAAGCTGTATAAACCGCTGCCACAAGATGGTATGAAGGCCAAACCCCTCATGACTGAATAAATTTATGGTTTGTTAAAGTGTCTTAAGCTCAGATTTGCTGGTGTGGTTTAGGAAGTAATATATTCTCTCACAACAGATTAGCAGAGCTAGGCAACAAGAACAGGGAAGTGATCACTCGATGTTTCCTTCCTCCTTAATTTCTTTCACTGCTTCTCTCTGCTGTCATATTCACTCTGGTCTGACCCTGCAGCACCTGTCCTTGTGAACCTATGTTATTTTTTTAAGAATAAAATTTCAGGGACAGGAATCCAGTTTTCTTCCTTCCAGTTTTTTCTGTCTCTCTTGTTCTGCCTCTAGTCTGCTAGAACTTATACCTGCCTGACTTGGCATACTGTGAGCAGCACTATTAAATTAAATGGGCTCCTTATTGTGCATAGTTATCACACACACATGCCGTGGTCAGCCTGAGGGTCTAGCTGGGAAGCCAGGCTGCAGTTCTTTGAAAAACAGACTATCTTTTGCTATTTTTATTCTCACAGGCCCCAGAATAGTGGAGCCTTGATTTTGGCTGGGACATCTTGATGCTACTTTGGTATCAATAATTCATGTTAATGATAACCAATAGTAATGGGATAATTAACTCTATTAGAGAAAATGTACTGTCACTGGGTAATAGCAACATTTTACCTCTCAGTTTTGAAAAGAAAGCTTGATATCTATATTAGCTTTTCTGATACTTATTTATTGGAGAAAGATTTATTCTCTTTCATTTCAGAAGTGAACTACATCAGAGCATAGAATTGAAAGGTACCTGCTAGGCACAGTTTACTGCTATTTCAAATAAATGTTTCATTATGTCTCTTATAAACTGATTAAGGTAGGCTGCTTCCACCCCCTATTCCTCCTTGAAGGATGTTCTAGAGTCTCATTTTTCTCCTGGTTCAAGTCTTCCAGAGCACATTAATACCATTTTGTTTGGTGCTAACATTGCACCTTCACTTATATAGTTCTTTTCTAGTATTTATGTCCCTGATTGATATATTTATGAAGAGTAGTAATTTCCCTTATTCTATTAGGCTAAACATGTCAAGCATGTCTAGTATTCACTAAAGAGATGGTCTCTCTGTTCCCTGGTAACCCCTAGCTAAATGTGGTCCTATTTGAAATTATCTTTATTGAACATTTTGCATACTCTTCCAGATGAGACTTTTTCATTAACTCATCACTCACCTACCCCTGGGGATATATCACAGCTATGGAGAGGAAATTCTATCCTTTTCATATTTTTAGGGACTGCATAAAAGACTTCTGGCTGTTAAAAATATTTCACCTGACTTATACAGCTAACACATTTGTATTTTCTATGGTCATCAGATCACTCATGTGTGGACATCCTGTGATGAACTGATATACCAAGGTCTTGCTCTGCCATTTACAACTGATGAGCACCCATTACATAGCTAAAGTTCAAGTGAATAGTCCCTGAGAGAATGACCTTGCTCTTGGTAGTATTAGATTTCTTCTTGTTACTATTATTCCAGTTCACAAGGTCACACAATACAGCTTCATGAGTAGCATAATTCTGTATTGACAGTGACTCTCAACTTCACCTTCATCAAGTTTCATGAGCACATGTCTATCAAAATAATTAATGAAAATATTCTTCAATTCTTTATATAAGTGTTTTTGTGGCTATTCTTTATTATAAATAAGTAAAACAATTCAATAATATTTTTCCAAGACTAATCCTTGAGGAACTGTACTAGCAACTCTCTTCAAGTCAACATGTGATTATTTCCTTTTCTAGCTGTTTTCTTACATTACTTGCAGTGTTTTGAACTGACTCTCTTTGAGGGGTTAACCTTGGCTGGACGTCAGGTGCCACCAAAGCCACGCTGTCACTCCCCTCTTGAACGGAATAGGGGAGAGAAAATATAATGAAAGGTTTGTGGCTCAAGATAAGGACAAGGAGAGATCATTGACCAGTTACTGTCATGGGCAAAACAGACTCAACTTGGGGAAATTAGTTTAATTTATTACCAATCAAATCAGAGTAGGAGACAATAAAAAACCCCTGAATCTTAAAACACCCACCCCTACCTTCTCCCCAGGCTCAACTTCACTCATGATTTTCTCTCCCTCCTCCCCCTGAGCGGTGCAAGGGGACAGGGAATGGGTGTTGGGGTCAGTTCATCCCACGCTGTCTCTGCCGCTCCTTCCTCCTCAGGGCAGGACTCCTCACACTCCTCCCCTGATCCAGCCTGGGTCCTTCCCATGGGCTGCAGTTCTTCACCAACTGCTCCAGCATGGGTCCGTCCTTCCCACAGGGTGCAGTCCCTCAGGAGCAGACGGCTCCAGCGTGGGTCCCCGTGGGGTCACCAGCCCTGCCAGCAAACCTGCCCCCGCCTCCCTGGGCTGCAGGGGCACAGCCTGCCCCACCATGGGCTGCCCCAGGGGCTGCAGGGGAATCTCTGCTCCTGTGCCTGGAGCACCTCCTCCCCACTAACCTTGGTGTCTGCAGGGTTATTTTCTCTCACACCCTCTCACTTCTCTCTCTCCAGCTAGTTTTCCTCAGCAGGTTTTTTTCCCCTTCTAAATTATGTTATCCCAGAGGCGCTACCACCATTGCTGAAGGGCTCAGCCTTGGCCAGCCGCAGGTCTGCCTTGTAGCTGACTGGCATCGGCCCTATTGGGCACAGGGAACGCTTCTGGCAGCTTCTCACAGAAGCCACCCCTGTAGTCCCCCTGATAACAAAACTTTGCCATGCAAACACTATACACTCCTAGTTCAATTTATCTTTTTCTGTGTATCATCACTGGAAATGCTTTACTCAGCTCCAGTTAGATGGGATTTATATGAAATCTTCATCTTGATGGTCAGTTATTTTACCAAAGAAACATAAGAGAAAAGTCTTGAATAGCATACCTTTGATAAAACTCTGCTGTGTTGTGTCCTATTCTCCTTCTACTACTGTGTCCTTAATCATTTTGTCTTAGAAAACTGTCTGAAAGCCTTGCTTCTTATTGAACCTAACTAAAAAACACCTCTGGGTATCTGTTTCACTCGCTCCCCTCCTCTATTGCCACCTTAAGTATGGATGTAGGGTTTATGTGGCTAATATTGGTCACATGAGAGAACTGTTCTTAAACGTAACTTTGGATGACCAATGTCTAGTCTATCATACAAGAACAAAAAAGTAAAAAATTGCTGAAGAGCATGCTAAATGTCTGATCTTCATATTATATTGCATGATAAAATTGGCTTAACAACATGCACACTGCAAATTGGTACCAGCATATCCTTGCATACATTATCAAGTTAGGGCATCAGTATTTAAGCTTTGCTAGAATCTGTAGTGAGTAGGCTGTGATACTTACGAAAACATCACAAAAATCCTTCAGATCTGATTAAATGAAGTGGGCTTTTTAATGTTTTGAAGAGATCAGCAGAACCTGACAATTCCCAGGGCTTTAAAGGAATGTCTTAAAAAAGTATGGGGCTTCCTCCTGGGTAACCAAAATTGAAGCACTCTAAGGACACTGAAATTGGGGTAGATCCAGTGTGCAGAAATCTTATTCCTAAAATCTGCAAGCCTGTCCAGGGCAAAACAATAAGACACCGTGGAAAATGTTAACTTTATAAAGTCAAGCTGCTGATTGCTTCCTTGCTTATGGGTGCTGTGAACCAAGATGCCAGCAATGTGGTGCAAGTAAATGAAAATGTGATAGCCATACAGCTTGCCAGGAACAGAAACATGCTAGTAAATAAATCCTGTTGCGAAAAGTCTACAAAGACCTCCATCAAAACAAGCCAAGCTGTCAGATGTCTTCCTTATTTTCAGGACTCTTCTGGGATAAAAGATGAGCAAAGGACTGAATCCACGAAAGGCTGATATACTTGATGACATTTTTTCAGAGCATCTCAAGAATTCAGGATGAAAAGGAAAGCTATAACTGAAAGTTTTGTAACAATTACCACACTGGTAGAAAACCTCTTGAGAAGACAACCATGACTGTTAAGGTATTCTTTACTTTGGAATAAAAATGGTAAAAAAAATCAGCTTTTACTGAACCTCTAAGCAGAATATCCCCACTTAGTCATTGGCACAAGTCACTAGCATAGTTCTTCTCAGTCACTTAAACCAGGTTTAGAACAAGCTGACCTATTTACACATAGTAGAATTTAACTTTGGTTAATGCCATCAAATCCTTGCACTGAGCACTTCGATGAAAAACGGCTACCTAAAGAGATTAAAGACAAAAGGTCTTTAACTTCTCTCCACATATAATTGCTGCCTGCCAAACATCACAAGTTGTTACTCTATCTATTACTATTACTGAAGACGTGCTGAAGAATATGTCCAACTCTATGTTCATACTGACTACCAGTTCAGCCTCACAGGAATGTTCAAAGGTGGAGCTCCTCTAATGAATACATTTCAGTGTTTATTCCTGTGGTGTTCTGTCTTCTACCACTCATAACTTCTTTCAGGTGAATGACAAATTTGCAGTTCAGACTCATCCTCTTCAAAAGTCCAGGCAGAGGACAGGGGACTGAAACAAATCACTTAAAGCTGCTATAGATGTATTTCAGTTCTGTAACCAAGAATTGATGTTACAGTGAAACTGCACACAGTGAGTGTTTTTCTCATTAAATTAGCGAGTAACAATTATCTAAGGTACCACATGAAGAACTGCTAGCTATATATATGGCATCTGGAGAACATCAAATAAGTGACAGAAGTCTATATAAATATAATTTGGAAATGAGCCAGCATTACCAAAGACAGGGTGAGTATACCCCCAAGCTGTTGCTTGTCTGGTGTAACAGCCCTAACACAAAGCTAATGGTGCTTTGAAGAAGATAAATAGGGCACTTCATTAGTTCCTGACTTCAAGTACTGTTCCATACTCTATGAGCAACTACAAGGTATGAAATAGTTGTGGTACAGAAATACTTGAAAACTACTGACAATAAGGGTTTCCCAAAGACATAAGGTTGCATCACTTCATGACCTAATATCTAAGGAATCCTATCAGTACATGTCCAACCTTTTAGAAGAACACAAAAATGATGTTAAAATAACAGCCTGTCATACTACTGTCAAAAAAATGACTGTTGACTTCAGAGAAGAAGGTTTGGATTCCCTTTAGCTGGAAGCTGGTTACCATGCCTCAGCATCTGAGCAACTCAAAACACATGCAGATTTCTTTTGTATAAATGGAGAATTTATTAATTATCTGTAAATCACATATATGTTCTGAACATGGTAAACTTCAAGCTATCAATCATCCTCTTAAAGACTGTACAGTATGCTCTTACACTGGAGATATAAAAGGGGCCCTTCAGGCTTCCCTGGGCTCTGCTGAGTGGTTTGAACATTTTGGTATATAAATTTAAAGTATCTTGTTGCTATTTGAAATGCTATACAAGTGAAAGGCATACAGCTAGAGCTGGAACAAGAGCGAGAGAAAAGGAGAAAGAGAAAGAGAAAGAGGAAGAGGAAGAGGAAGAGGAAGAGAAAGGGGGAAAGAGAGAGAAAGGGAGAAGGAGAGGGAAGGGGAGAGGGAGAGAGAAAAAGAAAGACTATGTTTATTAGTCTCTGGTACCAGTCCCAACTTATAGAAGTTGTAAACGTGTAGGAAGAGATCTCAGGAGGTCTCCTAATTCATCCTTGCTGAGATGGGATTCACTAGCCCTTCCCTGAGGCTGATTAAGTGACTCTGTGGTGTGTTCATTAAAGCTTCAGGTGACAAGAAGACAGTAAAAAGCTTTTCCTATTATCTAAGCTGAAACACCACATGAAAATTCAGAGGTTTATTTCTTGTCAAACCTACAGTAGACATAGAGAAAAAATTATCACTACCTTCCTTGTAACAGCTTTTTACATGGTAAGAAGACTCCTACTGTTTTTCAGCTACACTGTCTTTTTGCTGGCAAACCCAAGTCTGATTCCTTCAGCCTTTCTTTATAGGTCACATTTCCTAAACTTTTTGGCACTATTTCTCCCCCAGTGGATATGTTTACCAAATCTCCTGACTGTCTCCAGATTGTCTGCATCTTTCCTAGTATGGGGCCCACAAGAGGACACGGTCTAACAGCACTTAGTGGGATAACCACATTTCTTCAAGTATAAGATACTTTCAGAATACTGCTGGGATTGAGAGACTTCTTTGCAATGGCAGGTCATTGTCAACTGATTGAGTTTATGCTCCACTATGTCCCTGCTGACAGATTTATTAAATTTTTTTTTCTGCAGAAGCCAATTCTCTCCAAATTGTGAATTGGAAGATCATCTTCCTTCCAAAGTGCTTCTTGCTTCCTCTTCTGTGGGATAATTCCTGTCTGCGTACAGTCATCTCCATTTCCTCCCAGTCCAATGCCATTATTCTGACTGAAAACCAAAGTAAAGCACTCATTTCATGTTTAATTTTTACCTGTAACATGGAATGCATTTTTTAATTGCCATTTTGTTCATATAGAGAAAAAGGTGGTTTTATTTGTTTAATATTTTCTGAATGAATAATTTAAAGACTTGGCCTAAATTAGATAATAAGAAACATGACACACATTGTTTGCTAGATTACTTATTTTACAGATATTGATTTAAGAGAAACCAACTATGTCTGTAGAAAAGGTTGGCATAATATATCAGTGTTTCAAAAGAACTATGTTTGTGGCATTTTCTAGAGTACTGTAAGGTAATCCATTAACTAAGAATCCATTAACTAAGAATCCATTAACTAACATTAACTGCAATCTTTATGTAGTACTCTGTGGTATGTGATTTACTGATAGTTTTATTGTATACAGTTTATATGTAGTAGAGAACTTCACTCACAAATCCATGTTCAATAAGAAATTATGATTTTTTTATTAGTCATTTTGCAGCTCAGACTACTGCTGTATGTAAACTTTTCTACTTCAAACTTTAAAGTAGCTACATATAAATATTAAGCTTCCTAATAATTTCAAACATAAATTACTTAAGTGTAGGCAATGGGTAGAAAAGATTCTTGCTATGATATTACTTGCAGCTGCTGTGACTAGCATCAGCCTTTTAGAGGAGCAGAATAATTACACATCTTAAATAGTAATTTTCTGTAAATTACACTGTTTGCAGGAAAATCTCTTATTGTAAAAGGGCCTTGTACTTGAAATTGTATAAAATGATGGAAATATAAATCAGTCCATCCTGTTGTTGTTTATAAGAACAGACAAAAAAATAGATAGGAGGTTTAAATTAGCCCAGACATAAAGGTCTATTCCTCTGATGAAAAGACTGCGTTCAGATCATGTACGCTCAATAAGAGGATAGGACTGAAAATCGTGATCAAATATAGTTATGCCAGAAATAAGGTCTAAATCATTAGCAGATATAGTGAAAGAATGGCACCTTTTTTAACCCATCAACCCCTTTGGGGGCTCCTGGTACAACACTGATACCATGAGATTTGGGCTGAAGGGAGCAATCACCTTTGTGACTGTCAATCTTATTGTCTTCAGAAACATCAGGCCACAGTGCTCATACCAAGCTTTCATCATCTGGATCACAGCGAAGGAGAAGGCAGCACCCATCACAATCTCCTTCACCACACTGGAAATGGGAGCATCAGTTCATTCAGTTGTGTCTTCCCACTCTCAAAATAGCTTTTCTCCATCTTGCTCACCCTTTTTCTCTCTATGTATTTTTAAAGAGGTTTTGGCACAGTCAGGAATGTGGCAGATTCTGTAGTACTGCTGTAAACAGAGAAGCAGCTACAAGCAATGTCTGAAACAGAAGCTTACAGAAGTTTGCTGGCTTTCAGTAGGGCTGATAACATATTTGCTGTGCCAGGTTTTTTCTCTAGCAGTTATGGGTAAGGATCATTACTAAGAGCAGGGTTTCTGGCTTTTTGATTATCCATTTTCCATTATGTTTTTTTTCTTGTTTTGTCTACAGGAAGAAAGGCTTGGGTTCTACTAATAAAAATTTCAGCATCTCAGCTGGCATTTTCTGTTTACCCTCAAGCAATTTCTATTTTTATATAATCTAAAATTTTGGACAAAGGATGCTAAGGCAGGCTTACATGAACAAAACTTTATGAGGGTGCCCATGGTTGATGGCAGACATCAATTCTAACAATGAAAGTTACAGTGCAGCAGGTGATGACAATAAAGACGATACAGTGAATTTTCACCGTGCTTTTTCTCTAGCACTATATACTTTGACAGGGAACCACTCACACTTCCATTTGGAATAATCCTCTAATATAAACTAAAACCTATAAAGGAAGGGGGTAAGAAAAGGTAGAGAAAGAAGAGGTGAGTTTCATGCATTGCCTCCCATGAGATATCTGATATAACAAGAATATTGGGTTTTGCAGATGCAGGACTATGGGGATAGGAACCTGAGAACAACAGGATGAGAACAAGGCAAAAACCCTGCCCTGGGAAAAAACTTGCTCAGGTGAAAGGGACAGGGCTGCAGCTGAAAGGCAGGAGACAGAACTGCAAATGCCACCCTTTGCTTCACTGCACTTAAAACGCTGTGCCACAAAAAGTTTTCTGGGCATGCTTTTTCTGCAGCTCAGTGGAAGGGGAAGAAGGGTGTGGAGCATGAGTGCCTTACCTGCTACTCTGGTATTTAAACAGTAAACTCATAAAAGAATAGAAATTGTTTGTAAACCTTGTTAAACAAGATTTAAAATGATTTACTTAAATTCCCCCTCTTCACAATGGAGCCAGAAAAAGCATCTTCATTGGGACATGTTCTACCTTGCTTGTTTTTCCAAGTCTTTCTAACTTCTAAATGTTATTTCTCTACATGTCTAGTTAGCTGTCCCCTCAAATCTAACCTCAATCTGCTGCATAGAAATTAATCTGATTATGCATAGTCCTACAGCAGGTTTAATTATTGATTGCCATCATCCTTGTAATGGGCTCTTATATCTGTGAAGACTGCTGTCAGCCTTCTTATTTCTGGACTGCAGTTCAGGTCCTTCAACCTTTCATCACTGTTACTGGTTTTTAACCCACATCATTCATAATGATGCCTTTTCTTTCTTTTCAATTTTTCCTTTCATTTCTTTGAGAGTAAGTCCCCCAGACGAATACACAAGTTCATCTTGTGCCTCACTCAGAACCAGTAACTGTCTCCTGTCTTTTACTTCGGAAATTCTTGCTAATAATGCTGGGAATTAGGTTTATCCGATTTTGCAGCAGCATTCTATTGTTGACTCACTTAAAATTTGAGCCCACTATGCTGATACTTCCCTGCAGTTTTTCTTCATAGACATATATTCTCTATTATTTATTTGCACATTTACATATTTCTCTTTGAATAATTTTGCATTTGTGCTTATGTTTTTCAGTCTTGGTGCTTTCTGGGCAGCTTTTATTTATGAAGACACTTTTCAAGACTAATCTTGTCTTTCCTATTGCTCACAGCTCTCTATAGCTCTATAGTAGTAGCAAACACATTCATCCAAGTTGCTAGTGAAAATACCAGTCTTACCAATAATAATACCAGCTGGACTCATTTGCCTCACTCTCCAATTCAGTAGTGAGCTAGTGTCTCACTGAATAGAATTTTTCAATTAAGTGTGTGCCAATCTTATTCAGAGTTTGTTTCCTTAGCTTGCTCTTAAGGTTATTTTATGCCACAATGTCCAAAATCTATTTAAGTCCAGAAGTTTCACAGCTCCCATTCCCCCCATTCCACTGGGCCACCAAATGAAATTAATGTGCTTGTACCTGACTTTTTTCTTCACAATTGCATGTTATGTGGTCTGTATGTGCTAAGTGTTTATAAATTGATGGTTTCATAATTTTAATTAAATATTTTTCTGAGAATCACTGTTAGGTTAACTGGCCCCTAATTCTCTAGATCTTTCCCCTCCTATCTTGTTTATACAGATAGGTACCATGATAGCTAATTTGCAGTCCTCTGGGACAAGCCTTACTTTTGTTGCATTTTTAGAGATAATTATTAATGACTCAGAGATTACA
>NW_009260692.1:223301-244387 GCF_000687185.1 Egretta garzetta
AACCTGTTCTTCCTTTGGCTTGTACTACTGCCACCTCATTTAAACTAGTTTAGTTAAATGTCTGGTCATACTTAATCATTTTTGGTGAAGATTGAAGACAAGAAGGTCTATGCTGCTCTTTGTCATGTCCTTGTTTCTATTAGTGTTATGATTTCTGTTAGATTTTCAAGTCATTAGAAGTCCCCTGACATAGCTGATGGAGCTATAACAGGTTTTTACTATATTTCCCTCTAGTATAATGATGTTATTCTGCCTTTTCACAGTCTTTTTCAGAGATAAATGAAAATGATTATACTTTAAAGCCAGTCCAACTTTTAGAACTGTTTCCTTGCTAGAAGGCAATACTTCAGCTGTGGTTTTGTTTCTTAAACAGATGTTTAAAAAGTATTTTAAGTGTTATGGTTGCATCACTAAGCAGGCTGAAGTGTTGTTATTGGACTTGTTAGTGTTAACTGCTAATGCTCAATGATCCAGTCTACGTCGTGAAATGAACACACCTCACTTGCAATTTAATATGAATTTGAGTTTTCTGGATTTTTTTTCCTATGGAAAGTTTCATTTCCTTGGCAAATTTCTGAACTGAAAAACCAGCTCCACCAAAATAATTTTAAGATAAAATACTATGGTGTTATCCTGTGCCGCCAAGCTCTGTGGTGAATTGGTGTTACTGACTTGACTTAATCTCTTGTGATTGACCAAAGGCTCCCTATTTAAGTAGTTCCAGTTCACTGTCATGTGAGCAATAGGATATGCTTACAATTATAAAAATGAAGAAATCAATAAATCATGTGCCACAGAAAGCTGACTCTCAGGAAAAAAAAGAGAGATGTTCTTTAATCAAAACCACAATTTTCTAATCAACAATAGGGTTAGCTGGAATCTGTTAACCACCTCTAACCCTGGGGCTTGCTGCTCGTCCTCCGGCCCTCCCTCTGCTGAGATATATATCTGTACTGCTGGATTTGCTGAGACTGCCTCTTCTTCCCCAGGAACAAGACAGCCCTTCAGTCTGGAGTAGAAGATGTAGACTCAGCCTGAGATGTATTTGTGGTGCTATAAATTATGATGGCCTGTGATATCCCACTGATTGCTTATTTGATAATCTTCATTCTGACATATAAAGCAATGGGTAACCCGTAGCTGAAAGCTGAACTGGCCCTTGAGGATTTCTGGAAGGCTGTGATGGACAATACTTTTCAGAAGAAGAATAGCCATCTTTGGTGTTATTTTCTAGCAGGATTAATTTTATTGAGGGCACAAAACAAGGTCCCTCTGTCACTGGGTAAGCAAAACCTTCACATGACAGCTGAGGAGGGAAAGTCAGAGGTGGCTGATCTTTCCCAGGCCCCATATTTTGTGCCACTGTCTATCAATAAAAGAGTTCAACACTTTTATTAGACTTTCTGATGAATGGGCTTAGGATGTGAAATCACTGAAGGCCATACTTTGATCAAGCTGACAAGTAAAACAATTGGAATTGTTGGGGATGGGAGGGAGGTGGATAGAGACAATCCCATGGAAGAAAACAAATAGGGAACACGTCCTTTCTGCAATCTGAATGATGCCATGGTAAAACAGAGACATTAATTAAAATTAATCAATTTACTTTTGGTAATCGTGAATGTTTCCCAGATATAGCTAATTATTATGGATGGTTTTGGTTTACAATAAAAGCTTATTTTCCATACAATCCATCCCCTTCTCCTTCCTATTCCACGTAACGATGTTAGAAAACTATAACCTGATATGACTGCTATTTTCATAACAGATTATTATGGTAACATATATGGATTAATGGGGGTTTTGCCTGAATAAGAATTGTAGCAATTGGCCCTTGAGATTTCATTAAATGGAGTTAGAAAAGGGGGAACTAATTACAAAAGGGAAAAGATTTCTAGACTTTTAAACATGCATGTTGTTGGGAATTGTGTCTCTGTTTTAATGCAAAAATCAATAGCATAGCAACAAAACGATCAAAGAAACCAAAATACAATCAGAGTACATGTGCAAAAAGCTATTTCAGAAATACTCTGCCTTTGTTCAGCATGGTACGAAGTGGTTGCAAGCCAGTGTAAAATGTGCTTAGAAATATAGGGCCAGATTTCTTCCTCTACAGAAAAATTAATGGATAAAAGTATTATTTCTTGCAAAACCATCTCAGTTTTAATTAGAGGAATAGGGGAACACAGAGGTGATTTTCACTAGAGCCTGGTGATTCTAGTTGCCTCAGCTGTTGACTAAGTGGACACTCCTTTAAGAAGCTGGTTTCCTACAGACTGAGTGACGAGCTTTTCTGAAAAGCAGACCCCTTGAGGGAATGTCCAGTTTGGCATCTAAAAATCGACTTTTTGCCAGTGAGTCCCTTTTGTAACTGTAGATAGCTGTCTATTTTGGATCAGTTTCTAGAAAGGGAAAACAATTATTTCTTGCCCCCTTTAGACAACTTTCAGGGATTTCTGACGATTTTTTAAATACATTGGCAATGGGCCCATATATGTAACAAAAATGTGGAAAAGTTATATAAATGGTTTCAGATCAGGACCTGTGAAAATCTGGGCATCCTTTTGCATGCAGAGAGACTATCCTAAACAATCTCAGCTTGAGTTACTGATGAGGGCGTGTCACTTTAAAATAACAAAACTAAAGGAAAAGAAAATTTCCTTTTTCTTCCCCACCCTTATAAAGTAGCGTGAATAGTTCAGTAACGCCTGGGCACATCTGGCATTGATTCCGTGTTCACTGTCGAGTTCTGTCAATTTAAAGTGATGTTTCTGTGCTACCCATGGGGAGCAATGATAAATACAACAGGTGCCTCGCTCAAGTGTCTTGACACTGCTGCACAGTCAAACCGCGGGACCTCACTAATTACATGGCTGCTTTTCCTTGGCAGATCTGCATGTTAATTTGCAGGTATGAAACTGTCAGCACGGGTTGTGTTGCAGCACTGACACCAGATCTGTTACGCGGAGAGACCTTCCCCCAAAGACTGAACGTCATTCTTGTGTTTTTTCAAGTGGCACCTCACAGCATGCCCAGTGCACCGGTGAGCTCATACAATAAAACCAGAGGATGGGACAGAGATGTTAAAAATGCAGAGGACTAACAGGTGCCATTGAGCATATCTTTGTGCAGGGGGAGGGGAAATGAAGAATAATATTGAGCTTGGATGTCTGACCACCCCTTGACATACCCCTTGCTCTTGTGATGGACCCTGGCAGCAGCATGAATTCCATAGTAAGTATAATGCTGTAGAAGTAAGTGAGAAAAAGAGGAAAGGAGAAAACTAGAGTAGCCTTAGGAAAGTGGAAGACTGAGAGGAGAGTAAAGGAGGCATTGGCTAGAAGATATTTGGGCTGAAAGTGCTGAGATGAGAGCATTAGAGGCACTTTATGGTGTTTGCTGTAGGGATGCAGAGATCCTGGATTCATGATGTGGAATCAAGGGGAAAAGGGGACAGACCTGCAGACTGAATGGAAAACGGGGTCATTGAGACTGGACAACTAAGAAAGACTGGGAAAAAAGAAAATGAAAAATGTAGTGTAAAGCTAGGAAGAGAGAGAAAGAGAACAAGAGAAAAAGAAAAAAATTTGGAGTTTTGAAACCTGCCTACAGTGGAAGACTGAAATCTGAGAAAGACTTTTCCGAAGACTTTTTGGAAAGAAGCTATAATGGTCCAAACTGTTAGGCTCTGGGATATAGCACAGACAAGTTCTTTTGGACAAACTCTTTGATTGAGATTTCTGCATTCCTAAAAAATCACCCGATTCTTTCAGAGTTTTGAGAACCTCCCCAAACCTTCATCCTGAGCTGTGAGATATCCAGTCAATACTGAGTTATTCCAGAAGAGATGTGCTACCAAATCACTTCAGAGGGCCTCAAGAAGAGGTGGCAATTTTTTAAAAAAAGGAATTTGACTAATTAAATGGATTTTCCTTCTTAATGTGATTAAAAATCTTTATTAATAATTAATATATGAACTATTCATTTCATTCTCACTTAATTATTTATTTTTAATAATGATTTTTAAAGTCCTCAAGCTGATTCAGAAAGATGGTCAAAAATCCCCATGGATGCAGCCCAATGGTTGTCCTTGAAGGAGTTGTATGGGGGAGCTCTGACTTCGTCAGTGTCACCCTGAGTGGACACAGATGCAGACTGGGATGAGCTGCTGGCTCAGTCAGACTTGATGGTGGTTCAGAGAAGTGCTAGTTTCTGGACCAGGTAATTTTGCTGGATATGCATGGACCCCATTAGCAGGAATTTTGATCTCACTCCTCTGTTGGCTTCCACGATGATTTGCACATACACATGACTGCCCAAGCACCACATAGGTAAACGGGGGGGGTCATTTTGGAGCTGTAGACTTCAGAAAGAAAGGTCAGGGAGTTCATCTGTTTATCTTTCCTTGAGTCATGTTCTGATACACAGAGTCACTGAAATCCATTTGTACTGGCTTGTGGAGCATGAATTCACCCTGTGTAGCACAGTGTGGGAGAAGGTGGCAGTGTGGGTTGTGCAACCTTGCAGTTATGTGCTGCAGCCAAGGCAGCCACCTTGCAGACAGCTGTAAAAAGCCCACATCCATGAGAGACACAAAGCAGTATGCTCATCAGTTCTAGTATTTTTGAACCTATTTCTTCTCTTGCTTTTTACTCCTCCTTGGATAGTCCACCAGGCTAGAGCTTTCTTGGTAGGAGTCATCTCAGGCTTTTAAAGTTCTTGTTCACCTCTCTGCACAATATATATAGATGTGAAAGGTTTTATGTGTAAAGAAGGAGCCAGTAAGAATTTAAAATGACATATTGAGTCTTCTCAAAATCTTGGCTTTTTGGCCTGGCTCTCTTCCAGAGCTTCTGGAGGAAGTTTCACTGTTGCCTTGAGCTGATACAAGTCTGGCTGGCACACAGAAAGACAGTCTTGCCCTCCACATATGACAGTGTGATCCTGCCCACCTCCTTCTTTGTGCTAGCTCCAGCTCTGGTTTGACAGGGTGATGAATCTGTATAGGGATCTGAGCCAAATGAAAATTAGCTTTTTTTTTTTTTAATCTGTAGGGTTACTGTTCATTCAGATCAGCTCCTGAGCCATCAGTTGCGGGGTCTCATGGTCAACAGTGTTGGCTTTCAGGAAGAAGAAGGAGCATGATGTGCTTTGTCTTTGAGGGATGCTGGGTATTGTGAGACAAACCCTTTCGGAACAGCTGCTCACAGGAATGCTCTAACCCAACTTTATCACATCTAACTTTAGGCCTTACCAAGGAACTTAAGCTAGAATTCCTCTCCACAGCAAGTAGAAAAACAGGTTTCTCCAGAGAGTGTTTTGTATCAGGAGTAGGCTGGGCTGTCAGAGGGATGCTTTCTCTCTCTCCCTGTTAACTATGTGGGAAGCCTACCATTACCAGCCTTCTAACATAAATATCTGATGTAAGGACATACAGGAATCTCTAATAATAAATAAAAGTTTTACTCTTCTTTAATACCACTTTAATTATTTTGAAAGTGGCTTGCTATAGCAGACAGAGGAGAAGAAACCGGATGTAGTTCATGATCTTGACCCAGTGGTGGTCAGAGAACAAATAACCTCTTCAAGTTCACAAAAATATTTTAGGACAGTTTATTCTGCAATAGATATTCTGGCCAATTTCCCTGTGTTGACAAGCCCTAAATTATACCTTTCTTACAGTCAGAGGTAAACCAAAATAGTGAGAAATATAAATTATATTTTCAGAATGGAGAATAGAAGTGGCTGTAAGGCTGTAAGGCCCATTTATCAGTGGGAAACCCGTATGTACTTCTTGGACAACACTTCTTAGAGCTTGAACCCTTCCTTCCCTGCTATAGTAAATTCCTACCCTGCAAAGCTGTATGTGATGCTGTCCCTGCTGACACACTTGCCCTGGTGTTTTTCATAAAGGATCCATCACTAGGCTCTAGCAGGGCTACCAAGAGAAACTCAACCTTGTGCCTGGAAGTCAAGCTGGGTCCTCCCTGGGTCTTGTTTCGCTGTTGGCAATAAAGATTCCAGAGGCCACACTCTGGGTTCGACTGTACTCAACTTGCTTTCTTCATGGGAATTACAAGGTATGACTGCAGGCAGAATCTGACTTTGTAATTGCAGCATAAATTCTGTTTATGTTGCACAAAATGGAGCAGGATTCAGAGTCGTCTCTCTTAACTGCATTGGAGCAGCAGGATAACAGGAACAAAAAGCAATAAAAAAAAATTTAGTTACTGGAGTAAGCAGATGACTCCAACGATACTCGGTAAGTAGAATTGTTCAGTAAGAAATTGCCGTATTTGCCTGCCTGCTTTTTGAGGCAGAAACACTTCATTTTTTTTTCCACTTAGAAAGAGTTTCTCCAATGCCATTTAAACTGTGTTGAGGGTTCCACGCTGTTGTGTTGCAAGAAAGAGTACAGTGTTTGCTATCATCAGTCCCTAATGGGAAAAGCAATGAAATAAGTTAATTGTTTCTTCAGAGGGCTGAAAGATTTGGAAGCTTTTTTAATGCAGGTAACACTCACCTATGCTGCAGCTAGTCTTTGACTTCCCAGGTAAGAAAATGAAGTATATTTATTAGTTAATATTCTTGTAAGTCAGACACAGCAGAAAGCCACATGTGTTTGAGCAGCCACACCTGGCAGTGAACTATTTTCTCCCCCTGCTTTTATAATGAATGTGCTATTGCCTGAGCTGACACAAATTCTTCTGGCACAACAGCTGCCTCTAAGGGCACACAGAATTGCAAGAGTCATTTAAAAACTCTGCAAGTTAAACCACTAGAAGCATACAAGCTCCCGGCTGTTCGTGCATTTGTATTGTCTGGTTGATAGCTGTTCAGGCTGGCAAATAGTGACAGCATGTGCCAGCTCGTTCTCATTTCCATTCTGGTTCTGCACCAGCATGTATGCGGGCTTTGGTGGAGTTGTTTCTCATTTGCACTTGCCAGAGATCAGAATTAGGACTGTTATTCCAGACAACCTTAAAGAGTGATTGCTTAAGCCTAAATGTCTGGCAATGAGAAATAGACCCTCTCTACACTAGTTCATTTGTTCGAATCAAAGTTAGTAATGGCAGAAAGTCACTGCTGTTTGATAGCTGTTCATTAGTTGCCTTTAAATTAGACAACAGTTTCAGCTGTTTTCTGCCCTGTTTGAGCTGAAGAGCCAAGCCGTCTTGGGGAATGGTGTTGCGTTGGGAATTGTGAAGGCAGCAAAGTTATTGGGCCAATACTGAGGGAGAACGACCTAGTTATTCCTGCAGCATTGTATGTGGGATTTCCCGGGTGCTAACTCTCCCAACCTGGCTTGCCACCAGATAGAAAAGTTAACTCCAGGCCATCCAGCAGCCTGTCAGGATGGAGGCAACTTCAGTGATGGTGACCTTTGACTCCCGAGCCTTTTCTCCAAAATGAGAGCAGCTGGACTTCTGGGTCAGCAGGTGCCGGGCTGTTAGCAGGGGCAGACTTGAGGAAAGCAGCATGGACCAGATGACCTCCAGAGGTCCCTTCCAACCTCTGAATCTGTGAACGAAAGGGATAACAAACAAAATGTCTAGGCTACTTTCTAATTCCCCAAATGCACCAACAATCACCCTTAGGGCTACCACATTTGCACAGGATGTAGTTCCAGGATCTCAGCAGAAAGCAAGGCACCTTCTAATCATTATGTAAAAGGCAAAATCTGAAGTCTTTAGTTAAGCACTTGGATAAACTTGCTGATGCTAAATGTACAGAGCTTTTGACTCCAGAATGTATAATACGTTTACTGAAATCAGGAGATATTCAGCTTTCTCAGGAATGACATGGGTTATAAATGTTTTTTTGATGGACTCTTCAGCTAAATGGTAAACATATAGTAATTTAAATACATATGCTTTTAAAGAAGATTGTACTGTTTTGTTTTTGCACTATCTGACGGCCTTCAACAGTATTACAGCTGATCTTGTGAAAAGTGATCTCTGCAAACATCATAAATAAAAGTCAGAAAACAAATGCTAGGAAAAACTAACGCAAGGACATCAACAGAATTCGTATTTTTTATTTTAGAATGCATACATATATGCATTTATACATGAATGTGCATGAATAAAGGTAATAGTTTGAATATATCTGAATCCATGCATTTTTATAAGTCTGTTAAAGGAATGTATGCTAGATAACATACAACTCCACCTGATACAGAGAGCTTACACAGGCTTTGGATTGCTAAGACTTCAAACAAGAACTATATAGCAGGATTTTGCTGGATTTGGGGTAACACATTAATCTTCAGTTCTGTGCTCAGTTAAAAGAAATCAGCAGTTCTGTTGGCTTAATATTTTATGCCACTTCAGGGTATGTTTTTTTAAGCATTTTTACAGCTTCTTGCAGGTTGGTAATGCTTTCTTTCCTCTTCTGAATGCTAAACATGAGGGTTTTACCATTTTCTTGTGCAGTCTTCCAACAGTAGCCAAAACCCGACAACCTTTCTTTAACTTGTTGATAAATCAAATCAAAGAATATGATTTTTAATGTAAAAAAATTTGTTCCTGAATTCTTTACTAAGAATTACCAGTGATTATTTTTCAACCATAGCACCTGAAATATTTCTCATCTTTCTCTCCAAAATGGGAGACCTTCCACTCAGTATTTTAATCATTTTCCCTCAGAGGCTGATTTAGAAACCTTTGTTTTGAAGAATGCACTAACAAATTTTTTGATCTGCTCAGAAAATTGACTGAAGAAGAGAAAACAGAGTAATGAAACAATTCACACCCAATCTTTAAAACATGTATTTTAAATTATTATTTTATGAACTAGAAACAGATTTTCATTAAGCTTAAAAACCCCCAGCATTTGGGTGTTTGTAAACTAGAAAAGGATTACTTTCTTCCCAAAATTGTCTGTCTGGTCTGAAGGTGTTATTAACATATGAGGACAGGGTATTACAATAGGTATTTGTTTATTTAGTTAGTTATTTTAACTACGTTGCGTGAATTATTTTTGAAAGAGGCTTAGAAACGTTCCTGTGGCTCACTATTTTCTTTGTTCAGTCTTCAGAGTGTTTTTTTTTGCCCTCAATATTTGTCTCTTAATCTGGTAAATATTTGGGAAGAGCAATCTTTCTTCTCCTTCATATTCAAATATCAAAATTCCTTTCGTTCATGGTATGTGTTGGATATAGAAAATAGTAAGCCTGAGACGAACTTCTCTCCATTTTATTTTGTTCATTTGGAGGAAAAGAAAGCTCTCCTAAGGTTGAAACCATCATTAAAAGAGAGAAAAAGAGGCAGAAATAATTTAAAATTAATTAAATGAAATCATAGTAAAACTGGGATCTTTTTTATACCTGAAGCATTGGTATCCTGTCAAAATCCATACAGAAGATAAAGTTTAATAAAATAGGCTGCTGTCTTTCTCCTAGAATAATGATAGCCATTAAGTATTCAGCATACTGCTAGATATCAACAAAATATTAAAATAATTTATGTGTTCAGTATTGCTTCTATGCAAGAAAGACAGAAAAAAAATGTTATTATTCTGGGCATTAGATGTATGATACTTTGATAATTCTACCCACCGAATGTATCAATAGCTTAAATATCTGCTACTGCAGAGACTAGATAACAATTGAACCAAAGAGTTCATTTCAGCAGGCTTTCAAGGGGTTTTTTTGAATTACAAAGCAGTCATGTGGTTTTGCTGTTCACCAGATAAAGACATTATTTACTGGGTTGAAATGTCCTAACGCTTTATTGTATCATCAGTGCAGGACAGTGTAAGAAGACCCTCCCTGTGTCATCAGCCATGGAGAGATTAGAGAGCCTATAAACTGTGGAAGATGGTCCTACCACTGCCCTCTTGAGTGCTTTTCCTAATGTCCCACACATAGGTTAAGTGGGTTACGTGTGCACTTTTGGGCTGTGGCAGTCCCACAAAAGACTCTGGCTTCTAAAGAATACTGATCTCTGAGGTGAGAGCTGTACATGGCACTTGGCTATCCTTCGCTCCTGACCAGTCCAAACTTAGAGAGTTACAAAGTGTCTTCAAATATGCAACTCTTTCCTTTTGCAAGGTCTAAAATGGATGCTACGTAAGTTAGAGCTGCAGTGTTGAGTTCACCTCTGTGTTTCTGCTCATTTTCTAAGCCCTAATTCAGGAAAGCAAGTAATAGTGTTTCTGGCTTTCACCCATGTAAGGTGTCACTTAAAAACTTGATTAGTCTTAACATCTGCTTAAGTCCCATTCACTTCAAGTGGAAGTCTTAAGCACATGATTAAATACTTTTCTGATTAGGGATGCTTATATGATTTAGGGCTTAACAGCAATTGGGTTTGGGCACAAGGCTTTGGTTAATAATAGGAGGTTCCCCTTACGTTACTGTAGCTTGTTGGACTTCTTTCTTTCATGTTTTTTTCAAGGAGAAAAAATTAGTTCTAGATGAGATTACTAAAAGGATGGCTCCCAAAAGGATCCTGACAGATCATGGTTGAGCCTTTCACAAAAGCCCTGCTCTTTCTAAGAAGAGTAACTTTCACTGCTGAGTCTGCATTTATGAAATACTGAACAAGTCTGGAAAAAAAAAATAAGCAAGCTCTTATGAAGGGGAGACAGCTTTGCAAACCCACCATCCTTGTTCTCCCATTAAGCTGGGTAAACCCAGGAAAAACAGGGTAGATGAGGTGCTTAGGGACATGGTTTAGTGGTGGGATGGCAGTGTTAGGTTAATGGTTGGACTTGATGATCTTAAAGGTCTTTTCCAACCTAAATGATTCTATGTTTCTATGAAAAACAGGCAGCTGTGAGCATCAGAGACATTCAGTGCTACTCTTTAAAGGGAGATGGGGAAAGCAGTGATGTTAGTGACAAAGTTAAACACCAAACTTTTAACATAAAAGCTGTGATTACAAAAAAGCACTGATGTAATTTTTCCTAAAAATTGACATTCCTATTACATGGATCTTCAGCTTCAGGCACAGTTGCAAAGTCTTGGGAGGAAAAGTTCAGGCATACACCTGGGCAGGAATAATCAGCCATGACTACAGAAAAAAACCAGACAGCTAATTACATTTTAATATTACATACTTGGATTCATCTTATAGAATGTTAGCTATCTAAAAAAATAAAGTCTTGACTTAGTTTCCTCTGTGCAATTATTTGGGGTTATTTCAGATGTGGAAGCTTTTCCGTCTGATCTCCAGTTGCCTGTCCATAAGGGAAGAGTTCTGCCATAGGTCTAGGCAGATTTATGAGTCTGATCTGGAAGCTCTGCACATCTAGGGGCATCACAGGTTCTCTCCATCTCTCCTCTTCTGCTGAAGACAAAGTAACAGGCTGGATGGACCATTGGTCTGTAGATCAGTCTTTATACCTATATGCTCCTTAGAAGCTTTTGTGTGGTCAGCTGAATTAAGCACAAGGTGTTCAAGCTAAACTAGTTTTCTAGGAAAGAAAGAGTGGAGAAGCATCTCCTTTCAGATGTACCCCAGTATTCTAGATGTTCCTCTGGAAGTCCCTATCTTGTCCCACTGATTATGAAGAAATGCAGGTGACCCACTTTACCGAACTTTTAAATGGTTAAAGTTGGATATAGGACTGCTTCATTATGGTTCTCTCTGTTTATCTGTAATAGCATTCAGGAAGCTGGTTAGAGAGTAAAAGTGGTTTCACAGAAGTGTGATTCCTCAGCAAAACCTGAAACCAGTCAGGAAACTGGAAGCATCTTGTTATTCTTAGCAAACTTAAGGGGGTTAATTGAATGAGGACCTGGGCTCTATTCTTGATCCATGAAGTGCATTACAAATGGATGTCAAATGCTGGCAGAGCAAGTATTCATTGAGGCAGATGAAATTTTAGAGGAAATGTTTCTTTGATGGAAAAATTGGTTTTAAGATATAACCATTTTTACAGGAAAGGAGGTAATAGCTATGGAATTTCTTCAACTTTAATAAGTTTTAGGTTGTTATTTTCTAAAAGAAAGTAAACACTTTGTGGTGGGCATTCTGAGTGGGAATCAGTAAAGAAAAAAAAAAAGGAATGCAGCAATTAGCATAGAGCAAAATATTATGTTGGAGAAAGTTAAGGTAGGGCCCAGATTTTTACCTCCACACTTTTATTCAGAACATCAGTTGAAAATGTTTGTCATGCAAAGTAAAAAGAAAAAATCCATTTAATCAGAACCCCCATAAATTTTACAGCAATTACATAACCAAAGTTATTCACAAATCTTCAAGGAAAGTTTTGCATAAGCAAATGACAGATGCAGCTTTTTGAAGTTTTTTTTTGGAAGTCCTATGGTTTATTTTTGAAATTTTTCTTGGCACTGTAAAATATTTCTGAAGATCATGAAAGGGTTTAAAATAAGAGAATCAGACAGATTTGCTGATATTTTCCCAGTCTAAATTGGGCGTTAATCTTGTGATTGGAACCCTATCATCTTATGTACAAACAACAGGTGGTGAGAGATAGCAAGTTCTTCAATTAGAAATAACATCTCTCTTCCCTTCCCTACAATTTCATAGATATTCTCAAGCAGTCAGTTAAGTCTATAAGCTAAAGTAGCATAAGAATTATGCACCAGAACAGATAAATGGTCCATCTAGTCTGGCATCCTATCTCTGACAGTGGCTCATGCCAGATGTTTCACAGGAAGGTAAAATACCCACATAATGCACCTGATTGTGTAATATATTCCATGAGATGAAGTCTATGTCTGTCCCCAGCTGGTGATCATCTTATGTCTGAAATAAAGGCTGTTGGCCCTATAATTTTTAGCCTAGTTAGCGTAATTATAAGGCATATTCTTATTCATATAAAAGCCTAATCATTTTTTAATCTTCCTAAACTGATTTTGCCTCTTAGATCCTAATGTCTTCTTTCAAGTTCTTCTGCCTTTTCAAGTACGCAGATTTGCTGACTGTGCTCCAAGGGGCTGCGGCAGCGTGTTGCGGCTGGCTCAGGCACTCCGCTTCCCAGAGAGCCACCCTGCCATGCCGTGAGCAGGCACAGCATCCAGCCCCAGAGCCATCGCTGCTGGTGGTGCTGACACCGAGATCCCTGGAGAGGGAACAGCATCGTTCCCACGTGCAGACACCCACTGCATTATCTTTCCACTGCATCCATGTCCCACATTTTGCCCTCTTGCTTCCAGGTGCCCAAGACCTCACATGCGTTAAGGCAATGTAGGGACTGCAGTTGCATCTGACTACCAGACTGAAGGAGAAGAGGTATTTGATAAGTCTTCTCCTCTGTCCTAGCTGTTGGCAGTCTAGCAGAACCTAGTAGATAGGGTAAAATGAGCAAAACAAAGAGTTTTCAAAAAACTGGCAGTCATTTGGAGAAATTATAATCTGATTTCATAGTTCTGTATTTTCTTGCAGGGCTCATCATAGAACATCTGTAGGCTTCTAAGATGAAGATACTTCTTAAAGATGGTCTGAGCAAGAAAGTGAGTTAAATCCAATTTTCATGCTTAATTGCTGCTTTATTAATAAGCCAAAAGTCCCCAAATGGTCATGTTCCTCCTCAACAGCTTCTCAGATGGCACTGATATGAAATCATTGACACTTCTAAACAGAAATTAAAGGCAAAACTCCAACTGAGTTGACTGAGCTTCATGTTCACTCTGAATCCCCTAAAATGCCATCAGGGGAGTCAGTTCAGTACAAAGATAATACTGGATAAAAGCCATTGAATCAAAGGATAATTCCTGTTGGAAGGGACCTCAGGAGGGTCAGCTATAAGGTCAGGCAAGATTACTCTGGGTTTTATACAGTCAGAACTTGACAACCTCTAAGTCTGGAGACTACATAACATCTTTTGGCGACCTCTTCCACTTCTTGACTGTCCTTGTAAGCAACAAGTTTTCCTTATATCCATTTTGACCTTCTCTTTTTTCAACTTTTGTTCCCAAAACTCATCTCTACAATACTGTAACCAGCACCTAGAACAGGCAAGACTATTCCCAGTGCCACCCAAAAGGCAGATGCTAGACGGGTTCATAATAGTGGAGAGAAGTGGAAGCTGTAAGACTGCAATTTAGACTCTGCTAAGCTGTGTCCACAGTAGGAGGAACGAGGCACCCTCTAGAGATTTCTGTCCTCTCCATTGTTAACAGGGTTAACCTAGATTTCATTATCCTGGATATAGATTTTCATCAGATGAATTTTTGGCTAGGTTGAGATGAATCCTGGAGTGCTCAGAAACCCCTTTAGCTGAGTTGGTGCAGATGACTACACCATTCAGACATTCATGAGAGGAAGACTGTCGCAGAAAATTTACAGAACCAGAGGCTGTATTGACTCCTACTGCTGAGCTGCTCTTAACAAAGCTGATTTTTAATCCCAGGATGAAGGTACATTTATTGGTTTTTAAATAGGATGTTCCAGTGCTAATGAACTCATGAATATAAAAATATATTGACTCTCATTGCAATCAGTTGGTTTTATTAAACAGGCATTTGTCTCTCCTTAAATCCATTATATTTTCTGTATATATCAGTGTGAATGAATACAGTAAACAGCAACCTGTACGACTTCATTGAAAGTTGTATATTTTCACTGGAGCATCTATACATAATTTAATTACATGCAAGTTAGCAGGGTAAACAAACAGCAGTGAAACACTGCTTTGTTTTTTTCATTTTTTTAACTTTCTTTAATGAAGTCTGGTAAATCATTGGCTGCTCTGAATCTGGTGTACTTACTGCTTTGCAAGCATGGTGAACAGTCATGAAATTCAAACATTTCTTGATTTCAGTAGAGTTTTATTACTTCATTTCTCTGACATTAGTTACAGACAAAAGCAAAAAGCTCACTTGTTGCAAGTTTGAAACTTGCATGGCATCAAAGACGATTTGACTTAAACATATGCAGGGATTGTAGATGAATAATTCAGAAGTGCCCCTAATTTCTCATTAACAGATGAAAAATGTCTATCAAATCAAGATTCTCCTACATCCTGTTATAAAGTATTACATTGTAGGTCATGATGTGTCATGTCATGATGGTGATATCTGATTACAACGAATGCTTGTGATTATCTGTGGAGAACTAGGATATGAAATGCCAGTCTCAGAGATGTCTTTTCCTAGACCTGACTTTCCCCATGGAAAACTGGTGAGAACAGGGACTTCTTGTCAGCAGAAAATAAAGCCCTTTCTTGTTGAAATACCAGAACCAACCTTTTGCTTTTAAAACTGCTACAGTTCAAAAACATGCCAGCTTTTTGTCCTTTAATTTTTAGCCTGGTGTTTCCAGTTTCCCATAAGAAAAGCAATATTATCTAAAGAAACATTTAATTCTATTATGTTGTATAAATACATGATATTGTAAAAATATATAATATTGTATAATTATATATAATTTTATGTATTTAAAATATATAAAATCTAAAGAAACATTTTTGAATTAACAATTTTTCATTAAAATATTATTCAGTAGAAAAAACCCATAAACAACAAAACCTATAAATTGAATAATCTCCTTTTACTAAAAATGTGACTTTCAGTATAATAATGCTCCATTATCTTCCTTTCTGTAGCCATGTGTTCCCCTCAAGTAGAGAAGTACCATCCATCTGAAATTTATTATTTTATTTCTCTTACATATTCTCATAAGATGTCAAAAATGTTTTTTTATTCTTGCCTACACTTCACCAATTATTTAGCTTTTATCTTGTGTAGATTTTTGTTACAAAATTAATTGTTTCCTCTTCTGATTTTCAGCATCTTAGCACTTGCTAAAAACCAATCACAGTAGAACATTCATAAATTATATTAATCAAGTCTGTGGGATTATGTTTGTATTTGTGGGGCGCGCATGTGTGCGTGAATGTTTGTGCATGTGTGAATGAAAGCCAACTGGCATGCTCTGAAAGTCAGATATCAAATAAATGTGAGCAAATTTTCAAAATATCTTTTTATATATATGCAATATCTATTTATAAATGCGTTTTCCCCACTTTATTTTTCCAAGGAATTAATTACAATGTGCCCTCTGGAATTTTATGTGCAGATTTCTGGTGCATGATGAAAGATGAAGCCAGATTTTGAACCAATTTGCATGTACTGTAGTCACAGACAGGGATGGGTAAAGCTGTGATATTAACGGAAAATGAGGGAAACCACTGGTGGTTCAGCACCTTCTGCTACAGAGCATTTGCTGCACTGAGCACTGCTAAAAAAGCTATTACAGCCCTCATATCCTCCCATGGTAAATCTTCTTCTGAATCAAAATAGCTGTGGAAAGTCTCTTTAAATGCGTGTTTGATTGATTGCTAATTTAGTCTGTAAGAGGAAAGGCAATCCTTGTTCCACCCACCAGTAAGGTCAGAGAACCTTTTCTCTCAAGCCAGAAAAAGAAATGTTTCCCTCTGGTTTTGGTGGAGAGAGAGGTGCTGCACTTCCATTTGCTCTGATTTCTATTAATTTTTCTTTAACCCACTTCTCACAAATGTAAATCATTGCCCAGCGCAGGCCTTTCAGGAAGTCAAAGGTGGCATAGCTCCACCGACATCAGTAGGCTGAGCTGACTTGCGCCAACTCAGAATATAGCCCAAAAGGCAAAAAATCAATAGTGAATCAGACCCTTTATTATTTTTTAACATGTGGTATCAGGCATGTGTTACAAGACAATGTCCAGTTATTTTTTTTCTAAGATCAAACTTTAATCTGGACACCCAGTTCAGCATCAAAAGTTGACATGGGAGGCCTGGAGGTCCTTCACCTCAACCTTTCTAAAGCACAAGTTTAATTGAAAGGTAGCAGTGCTGACCTTCTTTCATGTGCTTCATTTTACATTGCTATGCCTTGTTCTCTTTTATTGAGATGTCAAATCGAGTATATCTGGAGATTTCCCCATGTGGTACTTTCAAAGCCTATGATTCAAACTTCCTCATTTTTCACCTGAGATGAAAAGGTTTCAATTCTCCTGTCTGCCCTAACTAAAATTTCCTAAAACCTGTCAAACTTCCTGTGATGATCCAAGCTTCTAGAAACTGCAGATTTAAGTTCAAAAAGATAAACTCTGTGGTGCTACTGAAATTGAAGAATATCTTCTTCAAGGCGATGGGGCCATTCTGGGCTTGAAGAAAACCATATGAGACAAACCATTACTAAACAAACCATTTGGGGAAGTCTACCTTGTACTGTTCTCTCTTCAGTCATCCTTCTTTTCTGTGATGTCTTTTGTCTCAATTGGATACAGACCAGCTACAGGGCAAGGTAGATCTCTCAGAATTTAAGGATTCCAGTAGAAGCAATGGTGCCTATAATGTCCATGAAGTTATAGAGGAAATATGTTCTGTGGAAACTGCATTAAAAATGGGGATAAAAAATCTTAATGAAAAAAATGAGTCACTGCACTGCCCATTTCCGGTAGCTGCACCACAATTGATGGTAATAACAAATTTATTAGGAGTGTAAACTTAGATTCTTTAAATAACTTCAGGTAACTGGAAATAAAGAAAGGGCCATAGTGAAAAGAAGGACTGACATCTCCCCCAAACTGGATCACATCCCCGCAGAAGTACTGAAAGTTGAGGGCACGTGTTGCGGTGTCTGACCTCCTTGTATTATCCTTTGGAGAATGCTCCCTCAGAAACGTTCAAAGGTAGATGCGTCGTTTCCAATGAAGGGTGATACTAGAGAAAGTGAGGGTATCAGGTCTATTCCTTTCTTCTGAACATCAGATAAGGCAGTTTCAATAGTAATATCAACAGGGATCAAAGAAGCAGGTTAGAAAGGTCTTGTGGGTGGGTGTGGCTTCATTTAATTCACACTAAAGGAAATTATAGCAAAGTGACTGGAATATCATGGGCTAATAGAAGCTTATTTTATCAATTCTGTAAAATATTGATTTTGAAGAGCACAGAGCTTGTGCCTGAGAATATACAATGAAGTTATGGTCTTGCTAAAATGTAAATTATTAGCAAAAGTATCATTTTTACGTTAGCAGCAAATACTCAGGCATGATTACCAGAGGAAGGCAAAAAGGTATTATCCTCTCATCTGTTTTTTGAATTAGGTCTGGAACTTGATAGTGAATAACCTGGTTGCCTGTAACAAGGTGGAAATACAGTAGACAAACAATACATCACATAGGATGCATCACCTGGATTTTGCTGGTGACGTTATGTATCTGCTGAAAAGACAAGTACCTAAAGAAGAAGATAGAGAAGGCTGGACGGTTGGCTGCTCCTAATAGTTACTGAAGGCCAGTGAGGAGTTCAACACGATAAAACTAGAGATGCAAACTGCAACTATGGACTTGAAACAAGTGAAAAATACATGGCTTAGAAGCCATAATTTCTGTGATAGAGATGAGGAGTGCTTGTATGGGTTAACAGCTCATAGAACTAAGAGTAGAGCAACATTTTTTAGGTTCTGTAAAATCTGGAAATTTGGCAACATCACTGTAAAAATAAAGATGAAAATATGTAACATGGTGAATTTTGAAGTGTACCATGTGCTGTGGAAACAGACTGTGAGCTGAAAAGATGCTTGCAAGCCACTGAAAGATGTTTCATCATCTACTGAAAGATCACCAAAGTGAATCAAAAATCTTTTTCAAAGCTGAAAAGGAGAAAAAATAGTTGGGAGGGAATTATTTCTCATGGTGCTGTTATGAACAAATGAGAAGGTCATGTGGGAAGGATGGGATTATAAAGATCTAAAAGGGTCTCTTACAAAGACAATGAAGAATAGACTCTGTTTAGAAGCAGAGCATCCTTCAAATTGTATGAGGGAGTGGAATGAGGTCATGTTTCTGCATAAGGGCTCACTATGGACCAAGTAAGGATCATCCCCATGTTGGAATCCCTGTTAGTGAGTTGTGGCATGGAAGGACACAGAAAAGATCTCTTTGAAACTGGTGACTTGGTGAACTGGTAGAAAAATAGCATGGAATATTTTGAGCACATTTCAGTAAGAAACTGGTGGGACCTGAGGGCATTGGCTCAAGCTTCCAGTTGCCTTTGCCATCCTGTTGTAAGTCTTGGCAGAGATGTTCCATGTCTGGTCAAGGAATCTTATGTGCCCTGGGATGACACTACAGCTCAGCAGCATGGCACCTGTACCCAGCAGGTCCATGGGTTTTATTTCATGCAGCGAGAAGCACCAGTTGGTTATAGCACAAGACCACTAAAATGGCCAGCCATGAGAAGTCAGCTCCCTTTACATCTCCACCTCATTCAACTTGTCTGGAGGGCATAAGCAGCAATGCAGCTAGTTCTAATTTTTCTAACTTTTACGAATAAGTAAAATCCTTGCATGTCTGTCACTCTGTTCCTTTTTGCTGTAGTTTCTGCAAACACAACAGTTCTTTCACTATCTTTCTGTACAATTTAACAATAAGCTCTCAGAAAATGATAAAAATATCCCCCCTTATAAGTTAATATATCACAGCATCTTTATTAACTAGTTTTTGCTGGAATTCTTTTCACATGGTTGATTTTACGGTTCCCTGAAACTAGTATTTTTGAATGCAATGTTTTGTCCTTTACTTTTTGAAATATGAACAATTAGTTTCTCTGAAGTTATTTGATTATATTTTATGTCATTTATTTTAGCTATACCAATGTCTGTGAAGCATTTAGGCGGAAACTTTAGGCAGAATTGAAATCCCAATTAAAAACTCTGACTTGTTTTTTCTAGAAGCCATGGGTTCAGTTCCTCCTTCCACTACTGATTTGTTTTAATTTTGATGGGATTGTGCAAATGCTTAGTACATCACTGGGAAACAAGGATTCAAGTAATGTCACCTAGTCTACTGCGATTAGATTCGATACTCTTGTACTCCGATTCTTTAGTCAAAATCAGATCTACTTATGGCTAAAAGGCTGTAAACTACTTCTCCTATGTAGCTGGACGAGAGTGCTTAGTAGAGCTGAGCTTCTATTTTTGCTGTAGGCTGCAACTTCACACTAATAAGTCATACACAGAGGAAATGTCATATTGAATGAAAGCAGAGCATTCCTCTGTGATTGCTGCAGAATGGTGAGCCTGGATGGATAGATGTTCACCCCGAGAAAAGGGGTCCAATTGCAAAAACTGTGTTTGCCTTCTGAACACAAACCTGGGTACCTTCTCCCTCTGATTTATCCCACTATAAAGAAAGAAGATACTTGGATAAATTTTTTTCCCTATTCACTAGGGTAGGATTTATGACATTATCTCACATTAAAAATGGGGACTGCATGAGGAATCTGGGAAGACTTTGTTCTCCAGTGACAGGAAAGATGTTTTCATTCTGTCATTGCCACTAACTTCCTCCAACACCTTCAGCAATCTAAGATTACAGAAATCCTTTGTGTCTTGTCTTTGAAATGATTCTTATTTGATTATAATTTGATAGTATTGATTCATATTCTTTCCTTTAAGAGTTCTTGGGTTATACTGATGGATTATTGGTCTAGCTTTATAACTGTTGTGCTAATTGCATGAGGGGTTTTAGATCAAAGGTTTTCGTCAAATGTAACTGTCAAAATCCCTGAAGGTTAGATGCAGCAAAGGGAATACTGGTGACCTGCTGAGGGAGAACACAAATAAATAAAAGATGTTTAACATCTGATAGGGAAGAAAAGGGATGGCTCTGCTAAATAAATATTTGCAAACGTTTCTGGAGGAAATTGGGTTCTCAGCATTTTGGAAATCAGATTTTTGCATACCTCTCTGTCCTGGTTTTGGCTGGGACAGAGTTAATTTTCTTCCTAGTAGCTGGCATAGTGCTGTGTTTTGGATATAGTATGAGAAGAATGTTGATAATTCACTTATGCTTTAGTTGTTGCTGAGCAGGGCTTACACCAGCCAGGGACTTTTCAGCTTCCCCTGCTCTGCCAAGGGCACAAGGAGCTGGGAGGGGGCACAGCCAGGACAGCTGACCCCAACTGGCCAAGGGGCTATTCCAGACCATATGGCGTCATGCTCAGTATAGAAACTGGGGGGAGTTGGCTGGGGGGCAGTGATTGCTGCTTGGGGACAGGCTGGACATCGGTGGGTGGGTGATAAGCAGTTGCACCTCTTGTTTTTCCAGGGTTTTGTTTCTCTTTCTCCCTGTTTTGTTGTTTTCCTTTTTATTACTCATTATTATTATTATTATTATTATTATTAT
>NW_009260692.1:244556-245532 GCF_000687185.1 Egretta garzetta
ACTATTATTATTATTATTATTATTATCATTAGTATTTTATTTAAATTATTAAATTGTCTTTATCTCAGCCCACAAGTTTTCTCACCTGCTTTTCCGATTCTGTCCCTTCTCCCACTGCAGGGGAGTTAGCGGGCAGCTGTGTGGTGCTTAGTTGTTGGCTGGGGTTAAACCACACCACTTTCCTAACTGTGAATTTAGGTCTAACATCATGATTCTGTTTGGGAAAATCTCTGCTGAGGCTTTGGTATGAAGCTAGCACACTAGCATGGAGCTTGGACACTAACATTTAAAAGACTCATCAGCCCTGGATTACAAGATATTATTGCTTGAAATACAGCACACAAACAACAGCATAAACACCTCCCTCTTGGCAAAGAACCAACACTGATGTGCAAGTGAACTATCGTGTTCATTGAGTCTCTCACCGTTTGTACCCACTGCAGAGTGGATGGTTTTGTCAAAGCTTCCTAAACACACGGTAGATTGCTACATGCTGTGTCCCCTCTCTGCTCAGCTGATGGCCTAAGGAACCCTAAACTTGTCTCAATATCACAAATTTCCGAAGTCATCAAGTTCACCTTTGCCTTGCAGAGGAAAGGAAGGGGAAAGCAGTTATGTCTCTGCTGTTTCAAAGAGCCTCTGGACATAAATTTAAGCTGGTAGCTGTAGACTACCTTTGCTTTCATCCGCCTACTGCTCACTATTATCTATTTAACATCAGCTCTCACAGGTTTTTTTTAAGGTTAGATGTATGATTCTTTTCTCTGTTCTTTTGCCTTGCAGATGCTTCCCTATTAATAAATTCCTAGGTAATGTGACTTCACAAAGGTGCATTTACTTCTACCATATGCAATGCCACACTCAAAACACATTCTGTACATTTTTGTAGCTCCTTGTAGTTCCGTATGCCATTCTGCTGGAGAAGTTTGTGTCTTGGAAAGGAGCAGGGGACAGCAGAAAATTGTTTCTCTAGGCC
>NW_009260692.1:245716-257414 GCF_000687185.1 Egretta garzetta
GTCACCCTTAGAGTAAAGAAGTTTTTCCTCATATTCAACTGAAACCTCTCGTGTTTCAGTTTGCATCCATTGCCCCTAGTCCTGTCGCTGGACACCACTGCAAACAGACTGCTTCCGTCCTCTTGACTTCCGCCCTTAAGATATTTGTATGTGTTGATAAGGTCCCCTCTCAGTCTTCTCTTCTTCAGGCTGAACAAGCCCAACTCTCTCAGCCTTTCCTCGTAGGGGAGGTGCTCCAGTCCCTTTATCATCCTAGTTGCCCTCCTCTGGACTCTTTCTAGGAGTTCCTCATCTTTCTTGAACTGGGGAGCCCAGAACTGGACACAGTACTCCAGGTGGGGTCTCACCAGGGCAGAGTAGAGGGGGAGGATAACCTCCCTTGATCTGCTGGCCACATCCTAATTCAATTAACAGTACGCAGGAAAGATTAAGGAGCTGGGGAAGGAATACATGCATCAAAATAGCATTCTCTAGCCTGAAAATACATAAATATGATTTAGCATCATAGATTTTTCTTCCTCTGTACCAAAACCTAGGAGTTCCAGGAGATGCCACAGGGAATTGAGGAACATAGTACAGACAGACCACGTATGTTACTGACTGCCATTTCTCATGACAGGCGGGTGACCTTAATTGGTCTGCCCAGTCAGAATGAAATACTGTGTGAATTCTGGTGGGATTTGAAAGCTGCACAAGAAAGTTCAGAGTCCATCTATTTTGACTTTTCTGTGCATTTCTTAAAAACTTGCATGTTTAAAGTGGAAACTCCCATCAGGTCCATTCTCACATCCAACATGCATTGTTGGTCTTCATGGCTTCCAGCGTCCACTCCATTTTCACAGAATCACAGAATCGCAAGGGTTGGAAGGGACCAAAGTTAGCTCTCCTGAAGTCCAGTGTGGCAGTCCTACCTGTTGTTCTGCTTCCACCTCTCAGAATCCAGAACTCCACCACCTTGTGGTCACCGCAGCCAAGCCTGCCCTCTACCTTCACATTCTCAACCAGTTCTTCTTTATTTGCCAGCACAAGGTCTAGTAGTGCTCCACTTCTTGTTGGTTCCTCCACCACCTGGGTCAAAAAGTTATCGTCGATGTTCTGCAGGAACCTCCTGGACTGTGCACACCTTGCTCTGTGGTCCTTCCAGTTGATTTTGTCCATCTCTTTCCATGCTGTTCATGTGTATTATTTGTTTGCAGAAAATGATTGTGTTCAGAAACAGGCAAAGATGAGGGTTCCAAATCCTTTTCAGTAAAGTAACTCTTTACAAAGATGATCCTATTTTTTCCTACTCAGTTCCTGCCCTGTTTCACTGGTAAATTAACCAGGTTTTCTTAGAGTAGTTTGGCTATCTTACTAACAGTTGGTTTCAGAAAGGTTCTACTTAAAAACTCATAAAGACACTTGCAAAACTTCTATTTTCAAGTTGTCTTGTATTTAATTTTTATTATTTTGCGTGTACTCATCTTAGAAGTGGCCCCTCTGTTTCTAAAGCTGAGGAGCCTTGCATTGCTCTTGCCTTTGGTAAAAGCAGTTTGCCTTTTTGGGATAAATTAGAGGCCTTCCATTTCCAATCCTGTCAATCTTGTACTTTTTACAGTTTTATATGTAAATTAAAAATTAAAGCAATCTTTATGCAGATGGAATAATTGCACATCTAGTAGCCTGGTAAATAAGGCAGCTGATTGGAGAAGTGATTACCTTTGACTGTCAGATTCTTTCCCTGTTGCTGAAATTACAGTCTTCAGAAAGTTTCTGAAAGAATTAAAATCTAAATATGGCTTTTCATATTAGTTTTCTTTTCCTCAGTGTATTATTGTCACATATGTAAGTCTTTGAAATCTCATCTACAGCAGGTATAACAGAGGTTAGGAGAGAGCCGTTGCATTATGAAAAAAAATGACATAATACTAATCTAGATGTACTGGAAACGGCACCAGTTCTGCTGAATAGTGGTTGATTGCTGCTATGGATTATTGTTATTTGTAGCCTTAGTGGAGGGGATGATGGGACAACCATTCCTTGGCTTAATGGGATCCACCGTACTGTGGATGACCCAACATCACCTTGCTTGAACTGGTAAAGGGTGGCTGCTTGCTTCCACAGGATTCAGTACTCACAAAAGGTTCATCTTGAGGTGCAATCTTACAGGAAACTAAAGGGAGAGTTCTTTTTTTGAGAACTGTCAAGCTTGAACTGAGTGACTTTTTGTGGCATGTTTCTGCCCTGGTGTTTAATCCATGTGCTTTTCCCTGGCGCACGGCCAGACCAGGGACGCTGGTTCTGGCCCTGTGTGTGTGAGCTGCCTGTCTGCATGTTCAAACTGGAGAACTACACTGTGGAAAATACTGCAACTTGCTGCATTCATGTTATGTAGAAAGGGGGAAATGAGGCAATTTGCTGTGAATCCATCTCAGCAGAGCGTCAGCTTCAGGGTCATGGTCTCACCTTTTGCTTTTGGTTCCCTGGAGTCTCACACTTGCCTGTTTACAGCTAGTATATTGCTTTGTTAAGTGTTTGCTTTTCTTCAGCAGTGTCTGCATTTCAGTGACACGTGAAATGATCCTGACAATATGGGTCTAATATATACAGACACTTGTAATCAGAGCTAGAGTGCAAGAGTTTGGTGGGCTTGTTCAAAGTCGTACTATGTTGAATACAGAGGAAATGGTTTCCACTAACATGCACCAGGAAGATATCTTTTCCTAGCTTCTTCCCTTCCAGGTACTTGATTCGAATATTCAGGCTTATAGTTTGTAATACTAACTAACACAGTAATATAGCTCGTTGTAAAACAATTGTCATTCTTGAATCCAAGTGGAAAATCCCATTCTTTTAGGATTACCACTTCTCATTGCTGCAGCTGAAAGACAAACAAGAAGTTTACATCTTTTGAACCAGCACTGTGAGTTTGTTCACTGCTTTATTTATCACTGAACCTTTTACCACTTTTACTTAATGGACTGCTTGAAAAGTATTTTCAAAAGGAATGAGTGATCCTTGCATGTCAACTGTGGTAGCCTCCAGTTCACATTCACCGTTCACATTGCCTATTTTATGTTGTCTGTATTATGCAATACAATGTATTTGCAGATGGAATAATTGTAATGTAAATGTCTATATTATGCAATTATGTTGACTGTGGTATGCAATACAAAAGAGATCCAAGGACAGCATTTTTGCAACCACACTATATTAATGATTCACAAAAAGGAAAAGAAAAGAAAATTCATCTGGGTATGTATATTTGCATCTTTCAACTTGATCTGTAGATATACCACTTGGGTCTAGATTTAAGGATTGACATGCATCTTCTGACAGCTCTGAGGATACAACATGGCAGATGAAAGCTCAACACAGATGATACAAGGAATGAAAGAATCAAGATCTACCAGGGTAAAATAAACAGCTGATGGGTTAGAAATATGTAGAAAAAAAAACATAAACAGTGACACACACCTTTTTATAATATCTCATTTAACAGGTCTGAGAAGATCAACAGAAATAAAAAACCATGCAAATCCTGATCAACAGCGATACCTTTGGGGAGCAAAACCAAGCACCATATCTTACAGAGACTAATTTTTGAAGGGTAGCAGTCCAAATTCTTTTTGAATCAATAGAATCATAATTAAGCTTACCCTCAATAAGGCAGCACAGAATGGTAGGTACAGTCTCTGGCAGGATGAAAGGATTTCCTTTCGACCCAGCTTCTCATGACAGCATTGGGGTTGCTCTGCTCTACCGTAGCTGCAGAGCAAGAACATGACTTCCAGTCCTGGTGTCTCCCTGTCCTGGAACATCTGTGAGCAGAGACTGTGCTGTGGCTGTGCTCCAGTCCACACAGCAGTTTTTAGGTGAGGTTGCTGTATACTGTTGTAACCAATGTGCTGCCCCTCTCTTTTGCAGGTGTGTCCATACATGACAAAACAAGTTTTAGAAGATCTCAGGCCTGTCAGTAGGCTGGGCCTGTTTTCCAAGCCATTTGCAACTTTGACAGGACAGAGGAACCTCTTCTCTCACTCTGTCTCTCCAAAGCTGTTTCTCCTTGAGCTAGCTGTTGTCTCTCACAGAGGGTGACCTGAGTGTGTTGTGAGGGCCTTCCATTCCAATCCCATGGACACAGCAGGTCAGAGAAAGGGGCTGGAAAGCCATAGAGGGCACAGATCCATTTAGAGCTTGTGGAGCAAGGTGTCCACCACCAAGCTGTTCTTCATGCACTGGTAGTCCATATAGCCAAGAATTAACATCAGAGGGTAGGACATGACTCTTTGCAGACATCGTGGTGGCCCCGGGGACCAGTCACGACAAAGTCATGGTATTCCAGAGGCAAAGCAACAAGCACTGTTTCGCGGTAGGAGCTAGGATGCAAAATGCTGTTCCAGTCCTCCTGGCAGACAATATAGGGGTATCAGTAGGCTTCCCTTCTGCAAGTGGCTTCTCTTTTTCCATTTAGAAACAACTCAATTATAACTCTTCCTGGGCCCGGCATGAGGTAATTTTTCCTTCCCTCACATTAATGTCTGTCATCCGCCCTTTTGTCTCACTAATGATTCTCAATCAGTCTGCTGTAGCGGGTCTGGATACGCTACCTGCTCATGCCCTGGTAGGCAGTGCTGGAAGGTAACACACCAATAATATGATTCATTAGGAAAACTTCATGTAGAAATAGCTTTAATATGAGATTTAAAAGCTAGACATGTCAGCCAGCCTTGTCACAAATAAAATACTGTTCTTATTTCTTTAGGGCTAGACTGCAGCTTGGATTAAGCATCTCTGCGAACGTGAAAGTGGGAATAAAATTTGGTTTGACTTTCTGAATTTTGACTGTGGGCATGAATGGACAAAAAGGGCAAGTTACAGTTTTATTCCTCCCCTGAAGAAACTCTAGCTTACAAGTGACCCACGTTTAATGTGAACATACGGGTTTGTTTTGGAATAAATGTCTATACCCAAACCAAACTGCTCACTCAGAGGGAGGTATCTTATTTTTTAATATGCTTCAGAACTTGGGGCTGTAAAGGACGCTCAGCAGTAAGGGGGGATCATAGCCAAAGGAACACTGATGACCCAGCCTTCTTGCCAGGCTGGGATGCTAAGGGACATGGAGGGAGAGGTTGGTTACATGCTGCTGAGCTGAGTCAGAAGAAAACGATTACCCTGCAAAGCAGGGATAAGTGAGCTTTAATGCACCCCAGTCCTCTCTGGAGATTGATCTGAGACTAGTGTGACCCTGAGTGAATTTGTGCCTTTGGGACATAATCTGACCTTTACCAACTAACAAACCACAAATGATGATAAATAAGTCCTCTTACTGCCTTATATTTAAAATTAATCCTCTCTTGCTTTTAAATATTGAAAAATCAAACTCACCCACAGCTTCATTTCCTTAATTTTTAAATTAATTTGCATATGATACATTATGAAAAAGTGAGTTTAGTCACCTTCTGATTTTCAGCCTGCTTTTGCATAAATACTTTTTTTTTTTTTTGTGGTCTGCTTGGCTTATTTGAATTAACTTGGAAATCCATGCAGTGTTTCAGCCTCTAAATGATACATTATCTCTCTCTCATCCCTGTCAGACTCTGCAGGCAAGGACTGGTTGCCACAGCAGTCTGTGTTAAAGCCAGGGTTCTGGATGATGAACCCTTGAAAGTGTGAGGTTTTTTTTTTAATGCCACAGCAGATTCTCAAATTGTATTCTGCCCGTGACTCAGGTTCCAAATGCATCTTTTTGAATAATATCTTCAGGGTATACAGCTGTTGAAACTTCAGGAAGTGTGACAGTGCATTCAGCTTATATCAATCACCGATGGATCTGACCTTTTTTTGGTTGACTGAAGTAAGAATCTTTTTGTAAGCACTTTTCCACATCTCAGGGGGATAAGGCTTCTTCCCACTGCAAAGCTCTTTGGCTTTCACTGGGATCCAGAGACCCTTCAAACCTTCCTTCAGCTAAGGTAATTCATCACAAACACCTAGGAAGGCAAAAGTGTTTTGTTTTGTTTTTTTTTTTACTTGAAAGGTAGGTCTCTCATTGTTATGGAGTTTGTGCTTTTCCTACCACTTTGGGTTTCCCTTTCCCATCCCAAATATCAGCCAGAGGGAAGCTATTTACTTTTTGTTTTCTGTCTTCTTCTGAAAGGAATCTGCTTCTTTCATAGAACTGGGTAGCATCCAGTGATTTTAGTAGAATGAGTATCATGGTAAATATTTTATATTTTTTTCAATATATAAAAAAGATGAAAAGATGGGTTGGGGAATAAAGGTCAGAATTTAAATGGCAGGAGGAACCTGTAGAAAGCCTTTTTAAGAGACACACTATCTGGAAATCATACTGTTAACAGAGCTAACAGAAGTATAACAATACCCGAACTCCCTGGAAATCCACATCTACAATACCGGCTTCTGAAGCAGTTTGCAGAAGGCATCTTCCATGGTGCTATAGGCTGATCTTTAAATCCCCTATAATGCTTAAAAAAACCCCCAGTGCTGTAATATCACAAATGAAACCTTTATGTGTGATGTGAGAAGAAAGAAACTAACTTGAAGGTTTCTTGCCAATCTGAAAGTCTTATGTCCATATAAATAGCCTCTTAGTCTACAAATTCTGTTGTCAATGTCCATTACACCCTGATACGAAGTAGGTGGAAAAGTAATGAGTGTAAACCCTTGAGTTCTGTGCTGTCTCATTTTTTCTCTGGAACTTTCAAGTATGAAAGGTTGTGGTGGTTTGACCCTGGCTGGACGCCAGGGGCCCACCAGACCACTCTGTCACTCCCCTCTAATGGGACAGAGGAGAGAAAAGCAAATCAAAAGGCTCGTAGGTCGACATAAGGACAGGGAGAGACCATTTTATCAGTTACCATCATGGGCAAAACAGACTCAACTTGAAAAAAAAATTAATTTATTATCAATCAAAATCAGAGAAGGAGAGGAGAAAAGCTGCTAGATCTTAAAAATCTTCCTCCCGCTGCTCCCTTCTTCTCTGGACTCAACTTCACTCCCAGTTTCTCTACCTACTCCCCCCAGCAGCGCAGGGGGATGGGAATGGGGGTTGAGGTCAGTTCATCACATGTTGTTTCTGCCGCTTCTTCTTCCTAGGGAAAGGACTCTTCCCCTGCTCACATGTGGGGTCCCTCTCATGGGAGCCAGTCCTCCATGAACTTCTCCAACGTGAGTCTTTCCCATGGGCTACAGTTCTTCACAAACTGCTCCAGCATGGGCCTATAATTTCCACGGGGTGCAGTCCCTCAGGAGCTCCCCGGGCTGCAGGTGGGGATCTGCTCCCCTGTGGGTGTCCCTGGGCTGCAGGGGCACAGCCTGCCCCACCATGGGCTGCCCCAGGGGCTGCAGGGGAATCTCTGCTCCGGTGCCTGGAGCACCTCCTCCCCCTCCTTCTTCACTGACCTTGGTGTCTGCAGGGCTGTTTTCTCTTGCATCCTCTCACTTCTCCTCTCTCTCCGGCCACTGAGTCACAGCCATTTTTTTTCCTTCTTAAATATGTTATCACAGAGGAGCTTCCACTGTCGCTGATTGGCTTGGCCTTGGCCAGCGGCGGATGCAGGGAAAACTTCTGGAAGCTTCTTACAGAAGCCACCCCTGTAGCCCTCCCCACTACCAAGACCTTGCCACAGAAACACAATACAAAGGTCTATAAAAGAAACATAAAAAAAGAAGGAATATGTCATGCTTCTGCCTCATTACTCCTCTTCCTCCATTTGAAGGGGTCTGTGTTGGATGTTATGCCTTCTGATTTGCATCAGTCTTCCACTAAACATAGACTTATCCAAAGTGACTTCTGACCTTATGCTGGAAAACCCAAATCTCAGTGGGACAGAGGAGTATGTTTTGGTCAAAGGTTTCTTAAGTAAACAAATGAAATAAAAATGTAGAGCTGGCTAAAATGTGATATTTTGCAAATTTATGTCAGGTTTTGTCAAACTGTTCTTCTCAGTCACCTCTTTCCCCCCAAGGGATATTCTGAAATCTGAAATAATTAAAATATTTTAAACACAATGACTATATTATTTAAAATAGCTTTTTTAAAAAAAGATCTTCCTATTTTTCTTCTAAAATAGGGCAACTGAAATGCAAACCAAAACATTTCCTCTTGAATTGAACAGAACTCTTGATCTGACCCAAAGCAATTTATTTTAACATTGTTCTAGGGGTGCCAGTGAACTGACAAGTCAGTTATTCATACAGCTTTCCTGTGCCTTTCCTCAGTGTCTTTGGGCACTCAGTTAGTTAGTTTTCGGGCTTTTTTTGTGTTTTTTTTTTTTTTTTTTTTTGTTGGTTTGGTTTGTTTTTTTTTCCTAGAGAAGAATTATGCGGATGGAAGCCGAGCTGAGAAGCTCAGACTGTTCTATTAGTTTCTTATTTCTTTTCCTGTTATCGCTTTCTGTTGTGTAACTCATTTGCAAATAATGAAAAGGGTTTCCTCACTTCCAGCAAAGGCATTTTATCTAATTGAAAGCAACCAGCAGGTGGTTCATGTAAAATCTCATTAGCCTATGATTGTTTTTGACATCTCTTTGAAGGAATGCTACATTATCTTGCAATTGGAAATACACCCCGTGTCTAGGTTAATTGTCAGGGATTATAATATAGGGAACACTAACTTTTACAAGATTTATTTTCAAAAAGAGAGGGCATTTTAGCAATCTAAGGTAGTTTTACAGTCTTCCTTACAGAGTGTGTTGCAACCTTGGTATCGTCTCTGTGTCCCTCCGTGCTGGGGAAGTGCCATAGGCTGCTGCAGGAGGATGAGAACCAAGCACAGAGTCCAGCCATTGTAAAGTAATTTTGGCTCTTGGTTCTCTGAGGCCTAAATCATGTAGATAGCTCAAACACATTTTCTGGTTGTGACACGACCACTGAGCACATTTCTAAAAACGGTGTCTGTATCAGAACATGAAGATAAAGATCATCCTGGTGTGTCTGATCACATGCCAAAGGGCAATTTTGTTATTCCATGGAAAGAAGCCAAGAAGGAGAGAGAAAGAAAATAAGATATCTACTTGGGCACTGATGCGGAGAGATGAAACGTATCCACATTCAGTCTCTCTTTAGTGTCTGCTCCTGGACTGTTTCTTGCTCTTTTTAAAGCTGTGGAAATCCTAACCTGCTGACGTAATTCCTAACTAGGGACCCACTGATGAGAGATAAAAAGATCTGAGCAGATGTGGTATGACCCTGAAACTCCTTCTGAGCAGTTCTAGAAGGCTGTCCAGGCCACGACCGTGACATTTGATTACATCAGTACTATCACAGAAATTCTGAAGGAAATATTCAGAGTCTGTTGTTTCAGTTTAAATGGAGGGGACTGGTTTTAGTCTAAACTTATTGAGAGGAGTTATATTTATGATTCTCTCAGAGTGACTGCTGTGGATGTATGGCCCAGAAGAGTAGTTATTTTCTGTTTGGTTTTTTTTTATATTTATATTCTGAGTGGTAATTGTTGTATATCTCCTAAAGCTTTGGAGAGATACTATATACATTTACATAAATGCATATTCATGGTATAATAGAAAAATATATTAAAATGTTGACATAAATTATAACTGTCAGAGTAGTGTTTATGTTCTGGTTTTTCTTCATACATACAAAATTAAACGTGTGCAAGTAAGCAATGGAAGACTTCACATAGAACAAAGAACCAGAATGAGCATGGCTGCCCTTCTCAGCTTGTGCCCAAATTGGCAGAAAGAAGAAAATTCAAACAGCCAAGCCACTCTGGCTCATGAAGAAAAGTTTGGTTGCAGATGAAGTCATACAAACTCAGCATACAACACAAATGATTCCTTGATGTCAATGAGCTTCCCATTTACTCACGGCATTTTTGTTTTCCAAAAGATTTAACTGTATCACCTGAGGGATTGTTGTTCTACTTCTTCGGTAAAACAGATTCTCAATTAAAGATAACCAGTGGATGTATAACGTGATTTTCATAGTCTGTTATCTGTTAAGAGTGACAAGGATTTCTCTTCTCAGCATTCCCTCTAGGTCCATAAAATACTGTCTGACCCTGAAATAATTTTCATAAGGTTTCCCTTCTGAAAAATAACCACACTCCAATATGCTCTCTTCTGTTGTTAAAGAAACAGTGAATCTACTCTGCTTCAGTTTCTCCTTCTTTTTTGACTAAGGTGAAAGTTATCTCAGAAAAGATCATTCCAGTTCTGTCTCCTGGGCTTTTGAAATCTGTTTTCCAATATGGGGAAATAGAGAATTAATCTTTGGACAATGAGGACAGCAGTGCAGTTAACCTGATCTAGTTGCAAAGTACATGTCTTTACAGGTGCATCGCCAGATTTGTGAAGTTACTTGCAAAATAGTCATGTACACGGAAATTTCAAGGAGTGAGGGTTTATCATCAGTGTTTTATTTCTTATATCAAGTGATTTGGCAGAATACAGTGCTCTTGTTTACCACATGAAGATGATACCCACTTCTCTGCACTGAAGACAGGCAAATGCAGATTATCTTTTTCTTAAAATAAAGATGTAAATACGTAGCTAAAAATGAATGGGGTACATAATTAGTGGTTGTGTCTGTATTGCTACAGCTATGAAAAGGTGCTTAGCACATCCCCATGAGGCTCTGAGGCAGTTGGAGTGAAGAAGTCCAAGCGCTGATGAAATGGAAGTATAAAATACACCCTGGGTGCTGAGCTGAGCCAGGGAGGAAATAAGAGGTGTTTTAAATGGGGTACATCAATGACAAAAAAGAAGTCTTGTGTCAGAAACCCATATGTTACCTAGGTGAAGCAGAATACTTAAGATGCTGTTCTATGAGATACAATGAGATACAGAGAAAGGTAGATAACAGCTCTAGGGTGATAATGGGATTCCAAGACTCAGAGCTTGTCTAGTCTTTTAAAATTTTTTTAGTCTTTGATTCGTTTTGCTTTTTTGGCTGTATCAAGTGTCCCTGCCATCCTAGCTTTCTTACACCCTGGCTGTTACAACTGTTCTGCACCAAAGCTATAGCTTTGGTAAGTTCAAACCAGTGAAGACAGAGGCCACAGAAAGATGCAAGTGAAATCCCAGGAGACAAAAGACCTCTTGAAGCTCAGTTTTGCTACCTGTCCTTGTGGAATACATTCAGCACATGAACAGGGTTCCACAGCATCTTGGGTTGATACTGTTTTCAGTAGTCAATCACTTAAAATTTTATTACAGCTCTGATGAATCTGCTTAACTGGTAATTATGTCTGGAGCAACAGCAGGTATACCACAGCATTTAGCCTCAGTGTTTATTAAAGGAATCTCTACATGATTCACTGAGATTGTCTAGTCACAGATTTTGTTGCTATCTAAAGAGGCTATAAAAAGACTAAGTCTGTTGTCATTATAGAATCATAGAATCATAGAATGTTTTGGGTTGGAAGGGACCCCTCTGCAGTCAGCAGGGACACCGCTAACTAGATCAGGTTGCACAGACCCGTTCAACCTGGTCTTGAATGTTTCCAGGGATGGGGCCTCCACCACCTCTCTGGGCAACCTGTGCCAGTGTTTCACCACCCTCATTGTAAAGAATTTCTTCCTTATATCTAGTCTAAACCTACCCTGGTTTAGTTTAAAACCATTACCCCTTGTCCTGTCACAGCTGGCCCTACTAAAAAGATTTTCCCCATCTTTCCTATAGGCCCCCTTTAGGTACTGAAAGGCCGCAATCAGGTCTCCCCGCAGCCTTC
>NW_009260692.1:257521-266743 GCF_000687185.1 Egretta garzetta
GTACGGTTGGCCTTCTGGGCCGCCAGCGCACATTGCCGGCTCATGTCCAGCTTTTCATCCATCAGTGCCCCCAAGTCCCTCTCAGCAGGGCTGCTCTCGATCCTTTCTTCCCTCAGCCTGTACTGGTACCGGGGGTTACCCCGACCCAGCTGCAGGACCTTGCACTTGGCCTTGTTCAACTTCATGAGGTTCACACAGGCCCAGCTCTCCAGCCTGGCCAGGTATTATCACATGAACATCTTCACTATGGTCCAGAGCTGGAGGTGTGGATACTGTGCCTTTATACATACTATTTGACGACAAAACTTGTGGCACATGGATACAACAGATCTGATGCTGCTGAGACCCATATCTGTTCCCACCTCCCCAAAATGCCACCCTTCAGCATCAGAGCCACTTGACAGAGCCCAGGACAGAAGGATACCTGTGGCCTGAACTTAATAGCTATTGCTGCTGAAGCTGGACTATCATACATATACGAGGAAAATAAACAAATGCAACTTTCACTGGCCTAATCACACTGAGAAGAACAATTCTACCTCAGACAATGTGGCAGATGAAATGAAATCAGTTTCCACAGGGAGCATTTCAGTGTTTGTCTTGCATTAAGAATTCATTCAGACTGACCCAGAGCAATAGTTGACAAAATGCTTGTGAGAAATATAGCCATTATACACATTAAATCCAGAGAAATATATATTGATTTTCATTCATACAAAATTAGAAATCTCCCTCAGTTTGCTAAAACCATTATGCAGTTAGAACTGTCAAAGCATGCATCATCTGGAAAACATCATCCTTATAAAATGTTTGCTACACACAGATTAATAATGGTTCTTAGACCTCATAACTTGATGAACAGTAGAAATGATCTTGAATGTTTCCTGGAAGGTTTCATGAGGATGCTATTGACTTGAAGAGAGGTTCAAACTGCACATATCTTAAACAATAAAAATAAGTGAACCATTTGGTACATGGAACTAAACTTGACAACAAGATCTGAAATAATCAGTGTCATATTAAAGAGAGTTTGGCAGAACCTAATTGACTTCATGTTTTTTCTCTCAAAAAGCAGTACAATTAGTGGCAAAACTGTATTTCAACCAATGTTTAGGTTGAGTTTAAAGAAGTACCAGTAGTGTATGTTTAGGTTTCAAAAGACACTGGGTAGGGCCACGAAGGCAACAGTCTTGTATGTAGGAAAAACAGATATTGCTTTGCTTTTCTCAGTAAGAAAGCCAAAGTGAACTCACTGAAGACAATCTTGTATTCCAAAGAACTGCATCTTGCAAGATGACAGATACTAACAAGCACCTTGTTGGTAGCTTCTTGCCTAGAAGAAAAACAATGGTTCAACCGATGTCCCAATCCGGCCAGTGGAAGCTGCAGTTTGCCAGGATCTTTTCTATGTGCAAAGCAACATAAAATGAAAGAATCCCAAAAACTTAGAAAAATCCTCAACAGTGACAGAAACTGAATGAGAAGTACTATAGTATTACCTCTGAGTACCTTGTGGTGAGAAAGTTCTAGAAATGCTAAGGAAACTTAAGTGAAATGGCTCTCACCCCTTCTGAAAACAGGGACATTAGCATACAATTGATGTGAATGGATAGAGAGTGATAATAGAAAGTAGGACTAAAACAGTCCTCAAATTCACTCTCTTACCTCAAAGAATGACCAACTATAGTTAACTTGACAGATACTTGTCTAACCCATTCTCAAAACCCTTTTACAAAGGAGATTTCTAAACCAGCTACCATCTTCCCACCTTAAGCAATCTGCTCCATTATGCAAGTTTTCCTCAAAATTACCTTAAAATGTTTTTGATGAATTTTAGCCTATTAAACGATGAACTATTCATGGTCATTTTCTTTCATCTTTGTTGCTATGCAGTTGACAAGTATTATTTGGCCCTCCAGTCTTGTATTCTTCAGCTGAAACAACCTCCAATGTTTTTATTTTTCCCTATAGATCATATTCTTTAGACTTCAGAATATTCTCCTTGTTTTCCTGGCCCACATCTTTCTCAGAGAGTGGTGTCCCCAAATAGATGTACTACTCCAGCTGAGAGGTGAATGATAAGTAGATGTGCCTTTAAGAGGATATTCCTCATATCCTTCTATAATGCTTACCTGGTAGCACTGTTGATGTGTCTTCATCAAGGGATTTCCACATTTTTTCCTGTAGCACTGCCATCTAGATTGAGCATTATTCCATGTTTGTGGAGCTGATTACTTTTAATTAAGTGTAGAACTTGTATTTATTCACATTGAATTGCCCCCCCAATGACTTAGATCATACCTCCAAAATCTCAAGGTCACCACGGATTCTCATCTTGTCTGCATGGTCCTCTCCACATTGGTATTGTCAACCAAGTCACACTGAAAATATTTAATATTACTCATTGCAGAGCTTTAATTATCCCATTGAATCTTTCCATTTTAATGGTAAATAATTTAGAGCTACTCTCTGATTATCATAGCCAAACAGCTTTTAATTTCCCGAGTATTTTTATTTGTCCACATTTCCTCAGGTTACCTCAGAACTTCAATCTGAAGCAATGGCAAAAGCCTTACCAAAGATGGAACAGAATATCAACTCCTTGTCTCTGTTCACTGGATCTGTTCTGTGACAGAAGGAAATAAAACTGATTTTGACTGATTTGTGTGGAGCTGCTGCTTCGTACTTTATAAACGTCTTGATGCTTACAGGTTGCTTATTTTTTCAGTGTTTTTCTAGGAATTCAAGTTAAGCTGTTGAGCTGTGGCTATCACATCCTCTTCTATTCTCCCTTTTTAAAGAGCCATTTTTTCCCTTTTTCTGTTGCCACTTCATTTGTTATCCATGAGCTTTCCAGAATAATTGCTAGTGGCTCTCGGATTGCTTTGCTCAGTTTTTAAGTATCCTCTTATTAATTTCAACAGGCTTTCCAATTTCAGTGAATTACAAGTGAAGATATTTTATAAAGATATTGAGCTTTATGAAATTTCAGGCCTAGTCTATTCTCATTTTTAAACATATACATACATATACCTATCTACATCTGTATATGTATCTATATCTGTACCTGTATCTATCTATATCTACATAGACATATACGCATATAAAAGATGTGTGCCAGAGAAAAGCATTGTATAAGAGTTGAAGCATCTGCATTTTCCCAGACGTGGGCACACTTCCCTAATTACTGTAGGTATAATTTTAACACAGTCATTAAGAGCTGTGCCTTTTGGGATATGGTTGTACTGCTCCATATGGGTGTCTGGAATGTCATGGGGATGGAAGATAAATCTTAGCTCTTTTTCAACTTCCCACCCGTCCTAATCCAGTTGAAGTATGTAGGAATCAGTGATGGAAATCTGCTAAATCAGTGACATGTGCTTCTAAATGTTTCCAGTCAAATACTGTGGCAGACAAAATCATTAGCTCAGTATCTTTCAAATCCAAGGACCTAAAAGCTAGGTGGACAAGAAGATCAGCTAAGAAAGTGGCAACAATTTATGGATAAGGAATAAAAAATGGTAAAGTCTTCTATCTGAAGGGCCTATCCCAAGGTGAAACTTTCTTAGGGAAAGCAGTGAATTAAGAGCTTTTTCACCAGCCACTTTATTGCAGAATTGCCCAAAGAGCTGGAAGAAATGCTGTATTCAGCTATATTATGGTTCAGGAAGTTACCCAGGATGACCTTTAGTGTAGATAGAGAGGAACCTCAAATAGGATGATGAAGGTGAAGATGAAGTTGATGGGTTTTGGCAGATCTAATCTCTCTCTAAATATGAGTTACCCCTCACTGCCATAAATTAGATTTTTTGGTCCTGACAGCCCTTAGAAGGCTGAATTGATGAAAGATACCAGTCGTAACCACCAGCTACAAGTCCTGAGACTGGTATCTTTCATCTAAAAAAAAAGGTTTTTTCCTTTGAGGAAAACCTAGCCAAGAAGTACCTGCTACCTGGCCTAGCCAGTAACTTAATGTTTTGTTTAACATGGGATTTAATACTGACTCAAACGGAAGCCCCCGAACCTCTATGTATAGAAAATCAGAGAATTTGTACCATGAGAAAGTAAGTATATGAAGGGACCCTCTGTCAGCCTCTCGTCTGCTGGAGTTACTTGCACTTTGTGGGAGCATTCATTAGCTGACTGAAGTACATGCAGATTTTTTTATGTGCAGTGTCCATGGAGTTATAAGGGTCTTGTCCTTGGAGTTGACAAAATTAAGACAGTTAGAAGCCTTGCTAGCTTTTCGCGCATAAAATATATTTACTCATTATCAAAAACAATAAATCTTGTGAGGAAGAGAGCCAGGCATTTGCTCCCAGCTATCATATAATCTTTTTTTCCCCAAATCGATAGCACATTATGCAGCAATGCATCAGATAGTGGGCAGTTATATTGAGTAGTTATTAAATTAGACTCTCATCTATCCACATCTATTTGTATTTCATTCTCTGTCCTATTCCTTATACAGGGGTAATGGATAATGAAGCTAGGGGAGTTTTTGCTGGGATTTCCAAAGGCAACTATTAGCATTACTTGTGACCATAGGCTGTCTTTTAGTCAAAGACGAGTAATTGGGCTTTTCAGAACCCTTTGGAAATTGCAATGACAGAATTCAGATTTGTTTCTGAGAAATATCTAACAGAGGCTTCCTCCATTCTTCATGTTAAAAGTCAAACACTGGAATTGCTTAAAAAGCCATCTTATTCCAAAAGTGAATCTTTAATTATCAGAAGTCAACTCAATTAGCAATTAAGTTTTTCTGAACTATCCCAGTTTTCTGATTCTGCAAATTTAGGATGCATATATCAAACAGAATTTCTTTTTTTCTTACACTTACACTTTAAATTCAGGCCTAGGGTAAGTCTGTAAGTTCGTACTTTTAAAAAAATGTACTTAAGTATATTTGTTTAAGACCTATGTTTTCCTCATTGTAGAGTATTTCTCCTTGGAGAAATATTAAAGAATATTTTTCATCTAAGATCTCAAAGCGAAAAATATGATTTTGTGTAGAGAACTTGCTGAATTTTGGACAGCAGAATTCAGGTAAATATTACATTTCTTAGGATATGTAGTGTATGAAATTTTAAAAAAAAAGGGAAGTAAATACAAAAAGAAGAAAAAAGAAAGTCCAAAAGGAATAAACGAATGAAGTGCATACCTACAGGATGCTGAGTATCCTCCACATTTCATTATGAAATTATAGATCAGAGGTATTTTTGAGCAGTCCAATGTAGGAAATTGTCCTGGTTTCAGCTGGCATAGAGTTAACTTTCTTCCTAGTAGCTGGCATAGCGGTGTGGTTTGGACTCAGTACGAGAAGAATATTGATAACTCACTGATGGTTTAGTTGTTGCTGAGCAGTGCTTACATGAGCCAAGGACTTCTCAGCTCTCAGCTCTGCCAGGGGCACAAGAAGCTGGGAGGGGGGCACAGCCAGGACAGCTGACCTCAACTGGCCCAAGGGCTATTCCGGACCATATGACATAAGTATGTAAGCTCGGGGATGAAGAAGGGTGGGTGGGGGGGAGCATTCGGAGTGATGGCGTTTGTCTTCCCAAGTCACCGTTACGCGTGATGGAGCCCTGCTTTCCTGTGGATGGCTAAACCCCTGCCTGCCCATGGGAACTGGTGAATGAATTCCTTGCTTTGCTTGGCTTGTGTGTGCGGCTTTTGCTTTCCCTATTAAACTATCTTTGTCTCAACCCACGAGTTTCTCACTTTTACCCTTCTGATTCTCTCCCTCATCCCATTGTGGGGGGAGTGAGCGAGCGGGTGGGGCTGAGTTGCCAGACAAGGTTAAACCATGGCAGAAATATACACCTATGCACCACAAAAAGATTAATTTAAAGGCATAGAAAATATCAGACCTTAATTTTCAAAGTATTTGTGAATATTAGAAATTAACAGAACACCAATTGTATTCCATTTTGAATGGCACCGATTGTAAATCCCAAGAACAAATGAAATTGTATAAGGAAACAATAGATATGAAGGAAAAATAAAGATTGCTCTCAGGGTCAAATCCCTGACTAAAGTGCAATAGATCCACTGCATTAAGAGAGTGGACGTGATTTACAATGGCCAATGATTTGCCCTGTATGTCTTGCACTCTGACCTTCACTAATGCTTGGGACCATAGATTCTCTTTTTTTCTCTGAGACACTGATTTCAGTAGGGAATTGTGCCCATAAAAGCAGGGCAGAATAGGGCCCTTTCATTTTGACTTGCCATTTTCCAGCCGTGGAAGTGCAGTGTATTAATCGGAACAATCAATAGTCCCCTGACCCTCAACACATCCCACTCAAGTAGAAAGACATCACCTCTATTTTTGATTAATCAGTGCCAAGTATCCATTTCTGAAATAAATCTGCCTGAGAAATAGTTATACTAATCAGATTTAGGGCCTGATTTGCACTCCACATAGGGTAGTTTCAAGACAAGGAAGTTCTATTTAAGTGCTCTGGAGTCTTGAAGCCCAGGAGTGTATTTCCATTGTGTCCTATGATATGTGTGTTTGTCCCTTCGAGGATCTGATCTCAGTCCATTTGTCACCCAGTCTGTACTGATACTGGTGGTTGTGCTGACCCAGGTGCAGGGTCCAATGAATGGATTGAGAACAGCCCTGGCACGAAGGACTTGGAGATACTGAAGGATGAAAAATTAGACATGAGCCAGGAAAGTTTGCTTGCAGCCCAGAAAGCCAACCGTATCCTGGGCTGCATCAAAAGAAATGTGGCCAGCAGGCTGAGGGAGGTGATTCTGCCCCTCTACTCTGCTCTGGTGAGACCATACCTGCAGCACTGCATCCAGCTCTGGGGTCCTCAGCACAGGAAAGACATAGACCTGTTGGAGCAGGTCCAGAGGAGGCCCATGAAAATGATCAGGGGGCTGGAGCACCTCTCGTGTGGGGAAAGGATGCGAGAGTTGGGGTTGTTCAGCCTGGAGAAGAGAAGGCTCCAAAGAGACCTTATTGCAGCCTTTCAATACTTAAAGCGGGCTGATAAGAAAGATGGAGAGAGTCATTTTTAATCAGGGCATGTAGTGACAGGATGAGGGGTAATGGTTTTAATCTAAAAGAGGGTAGATTTAGATTAGATATAAGGAAAAAATTCTTTAGAATGAGGGTTGTGAAACACTGGAACATGTTTCCCAGAGAAATTGCAGATGCCCCATCGTTGCATTCAAGGCCAGGTGGGATGGAGCTTTGAGTAACTTACTTAATCTAGTGAAAGAAGTCCCTGGCCATGGCAGAGAGGTTGGACTGGATGATCTTTAAAGGCTCCTTCCAACCCAAACCTTTTTATGATTCTATGATCTCTCTCTTGCTGTATTTGTACAAGTCTACTTGAAATAGTTCTGGTAGGAGGCATTGGCTTTCCTAAACTGTGATGGCAAAAAAAAATAATTTAGCGTGATGGTGGGAGGAAAGAGAGATGAGCTCTGAAAGGCTCTGGGTGGGCATGTTTGCTTCAAAGTTTTGAATGATCGATGTGTACAGTGTGGAGGCTTGCACAGCAGTCAGCACTTGCCAGTTATTCCCTTGTTACCTACTCAATGAATCAACTTAATGAGAGAAGGTAAAGTTCAGCATTTCAACAAATACTTTCACATGCCGCTTCTGAAACATGCCCTACTACCCATTTAAACTGTGGTGCACTCATTTTCTCCTACGGACTCACAGAGAGAGAATTAAATTTTCTCCTTTTTTAACATTACTATTTACTTTTTTTCCTGTCGGTCACTTTAATGTCAGTGGATATTTTAGGCTTCTGCCTTATCTTAATGAATCTGCCTCCCAGGGAGGATGTGAGTAATAAAAATAGAACACTTTTAGTGCTCTGTATTACTGGGGTTTTATGCTTTAATATCGATTTATTCTTTTCTTGTGATTTTTGTTAAAGCACTTCTGTACATTACAGCATGTTAATACAGATGTCATCAACGATGTCAGACTGATTAATTCTGGTACCTAATGACATTAAATTTGGACAAAATGGTTATACTAATTTAATTTTTTTTTTACTTATTATTTGTTGTTTCTTTCTTTTCTTGTCCAAAATTTTTGCATGAGAGTAGAGCCAATGATCTGGTCACTTAAGTGTCATACAATAAAGTAAATGAAACTTTCTGTTGTTGTTATTCAGCTGATGATTGCTAAATAAAGAGCAGGAAGCAGAATCACAGCCTGCTGCTGTAAAATGAGTTTTTCTGTGAATTTCTCTGATTCAAGTGAAGAATGTACACTTCAGTCCTCGCTCATAGCAGTTTCTGTATTCATTTTAACTAGCTCTGCAGGAAAATGCCAGTATATTGAGATGCCCCAATTAAATTTTGTTGATGCAGTGAACTTCTTTATGGCTGAGGAATGCCACTGCTAGCAATTAGACTAACAGCATAGCATACATCACTCAGAAATAATCAGGTGACCGTTGCATGGCAATATGAGGGAGTTTCGGGTGTTAAGCACTATTCCAAACAACCCTTTTTCAATTATTCCACAAGTTTTCAAGAAGCATGTCCATCCTCATTTATTTTAATCAAGGAAGTGAAGGACCTCTATTAGACTATTTTATTATATGCAAAAACATGTAGAAATCATGTAAGCAGATGTTACAAAAAGAATGGATATGCTTATCTAGAAAATATGAGAAAGACATAAAAAAGACACCATTATTTCCCTTCTCCTCACCCCTGAAAGAAAGGAAATGACATTTTGAAAAATATAATGCTTACCAAGTCATTTCCACGCATTCAGTGATCATCCTAATTCCATCTAGAAACTGTACTGCTTTAGATAAAACTGAATGACTTTAGGGTGATCTGCTCAAGGTGATAGGAAGATCAAGAGAGGATAGGAAAATGAGAGGGAAAGGGAGATGTTTCCTTATATTTTGATAAAGTTAAATCAAAAGAATAAGCCCTATTTGTGCTTGTCAGACTGTTCTGTGCCTCAAAGGCAAGGTTTGCCCGGTCTCTGGTCTCAATGAGCAATGCCTGGTAGACCCCCCCCCTATTCTGCACAGTGTTTGTATATGATATTGCAATCCCTGCTGACATTAATGGGTTTTTTTTACCTCAGGGGCAATTTGTAAAAACTCCTGGTTGTTTAATACCCTACAGGCTGTTCAGAAGGGACAGGCGAGGAAGGAGGGGTAGGGGCGTTGCCCTTTACATCAACAAATCATTACAGTGCGAAGAGCTGACCCTGAAGAACAGCCA
>NW_009260692.1:269211-277907 GCF_000687185.1 Egretta garzetta
AAGGAAGAAATTCTTTACAATGAGGGTGGTGAAACACTGGCACAGGTTGCCCAGAGAGGTAGTGGAGGCCCCATCCCTGGAAACATTCAAGGCCAGGTTGGACGGGGCTGTGAGCAGCCTGATCTAGTTAGCAGTGTCCCTGCTCACTGCAGGGGGGTTGGACTAGATGACCTCTAGGGGTCCCTTCCAACCCAAAACATTCTATGATTCTATGATCTCTATGTGCAGTTATATATAAAGGCTGCAACCTTTTCTTCACTCTGATCCCAGAGTTGCCCCAGTTTGTAGGGAGCAATAGATTATGATAGGTATTGGGAAAAGCTTTCTGGGGAAACTACAGCCCCTTGGCACAAAAATACAGTCCTCAACTTATCCTTAGGTCTATATCCTTGGCTTAGTTATCTGTGCTGGTGTTCAAACAAGTTGTTAATTAGTAAGTGTGCTCAAGGTGGTGCATTTTGTAGAACCAACATACTTTACTATCCTGTCATGGAAATGGTCCCTCTGAACCTGGGGGCTGTTCGTGTCAGAGGTGTGATGCTGGGAGACACCAGCTATGGTCAGGTACAGTCTAAGGGGACAGTGTTTTGGAGCACAGTGGCTGGTGATTCTCAGCTTCAGTGGCTGGAAAACCTCAAAAGCTCAATTACCATTCATCTCTTGTAGGTACTTGGTGAGAAAGGGCAAGATTGATTTAGTCACTTACGATGGAGTCATTCCAGAAGAAATTGGCACTGTTTGGTCATCTGCTTTAAATATCTGTTTCAGGTGAGGTGGTAGCAACTTAAAGGAGCTTATTTCTCTTTTCTGACTATAAAGGAAATCTAGACGACTAGGTTAGATATAAGTGTATTACTGACTTCTACATTTGGTTAGATGAATTGTGCCCTAAATTTTTCAGAAAGTCTACTTTTTTTGCATGCACAGATATCCCAAGAAATCTAATAATCAGCTCATCAATGTCTTTTTCTTCTTTTAAGAATCATCAGACTGTGTCTGAATTACCTCTGAAATAGCAGTACAGGTTGAATTGCAATTTTCAGCTGACTCATCACGTTCAGAGATGTGATTCTGCTGATGAAACCTTTGTATTTAAGTGAATGTATCATTAGAAGTAAAAACTATCACAGCCTCAAAGTTCCTCATTCAAAGCAGACCTAAAGCTGAAAGACATGCGCTGCACAGTGCTTGAACAGTGTCAGTGTGCTGGTAGATTTTCTGAGGTTTGGGGTTTTTTTTTACACTTTTCCTTGCTTTCAAGTCCTCACTCAATTTTTCCTCAGTTAAGTTTACTGAATGTCTGCCAATCTTACACGAACCTGGCTTTCTGGTCAGTGTTTTGCATTATTCTCCTGATTTGTGTGAAGAGGAGAACATTACTGTCTTGCACTAGTAGCAAGGTGGGAAAGAGCTGTCATTTAAGGGCTCATCTGTACTGTATGGTGCAGGTATGGACAGATTTGATTCAGCCTTGATTCAGGCACAGGAGGCAGTTCCACCTTAGGACTCTGGTACTTTGTGGGGAACAGTTTATTCCATTTTTCTTCTGCTGATGCATCTTCAATCTGTTTCTTTAGGATGGCAGATGTTAATCAGGAAGGAGCCTCCCACTTGCTGAAAGGTATAAGTCTCCCCACTTGCTTTATGGGTGTCTACACATGTGGACACTGGACAAGGAGACCAACACACTACACGTGACAAAACACCTATCATCTCACATGTTACATTTCCAGGAAGTAGAGAGGCTTCTCTGCTTTCCTCTGGGTTCATCACCTTGCATGTTGCAACCAACTTCTCACATTCACTTTGACTTTTGTCCTGTGACACAACCTCTCATCTGCCAGGAAAATATCCAGATACTTCTCTCCCCAAAGCACTGATTTCAGGAAGTGCTAGTTACCTCCAATCTGCAGCTGAGAGCAAGCTGCACTTTCTGTGATGGGCTTTTCAGTGACATAAAGTTTTCCAGAACATTCTGTCTTTTAGTAACGGCATAAGTTTTCCTATTAGTATATAGGTCATTGGTGAAACTGAAGCATGAAGTCAGACGAAATCTTGCTCATTCCTTTCCATCTTCCACTGGTAAATTTGAAGGTCCTTGAAACAGTTTCTGACACACAAGTAGTTAGCAATCTCCTGGATTTTGAAATCACTAAGGTAATAAGTATGGAAGATAAGAAACTGCAAAATGATGGGGTGAGGATAAAAATAGACTCGGAAGCTATTTCAAATGGCATAGAAAAAAATTCAGTCCTGATTTACTAGGGACGATCTCAATCAAAATCTGTTTATCCACTCATGCCTGTAATGGTACTGTACAGAGATAAGACTCCCATAGTCTTATCATTATTCATTGCTACTCATTACAATAATAATGTACAGTGAATTCCTCTGCCCATTGAAAGAAGACTGATGTACTGTATATGCCCTAAGTGTAGATACTGAAACAATCCTGTAATTGCCATGTTTTGCTCTTCCTGTCCTATGAACACACACACCCCCTTTTTTTTTCCTTCTTGCCTAGTTTTAGGGCAAATTAGAAAATTAACAGTGTCAAGTGTCAGTTATGCTGCTTTTAATGTAAGGTTCTGAAAATCACAAGTACTTGAAAAAAAAAAAAAAGGCTTATTTTAGTGTAACAAGGGGAACATAGCCCACAAGAAGTCTTACCTTCCCTTTTCCCTTCTCCTTCCTCCCATTCACCATGTCTTTACTCTCAAAATCAAAATAAAGTTGGAGCTATTCAGGATGCGATGCTTGAACTTCTCTGATCACTTCATATTACGCTCTTGTCATCATTCCAAGATTCATGTGGCTTGCTGCCATTAGTCAAAATCAGACCAAAGATATTTTCTTTCCCTTCAGATAGATAAGTAAAATCACAGGGAAAAAGGGATGTCCTTATATCTTCAGGGAACCAAAGTCAGTTTTTCACGAGGTCACTTTGCATTAAGAACTAGTTTTTTGTAACTCCGCAGGTGCCAGGCACTACATGTAAAAATCTTTACTGGATATGGTCTCTTTTTTTTTCCCTTTATACCCTACCATGCTTTATTCAAGTGCTGTACTGGGAATCTGGAACCTCATATTCTCCTCCCAAAAACCGAGCATGTTCATGAACTGCTCCATGCTTCAGCTTTGCCCTTATGCAAACTGGGAATACATGGTATTAATATTCCCCATGCAGCTATTACGACTTGGCACATTAAGCTTTGAAAATTACTTTGAAATTACAGAATAGAAGGCATACTAATGTTGCTTTGATATTACAAACATTGTAATAACAACTCAAATTTTAAGACTATTTGGCCTAGGTACACAACAAATTCACTCTCTACATAAACCCCCCCCCGCTTCCCTTCCCTTTACCAAATTACTCTTTCTATCCCTGCATGCATACCCTACATTGGCTGGTAGAAACATACTCTAACGGGCCAAATATTACCTTATTGTACAAAAATGAAGTTGCCTCAGGGATTAATTTTCCCCCAGGTGTTTTCTGATGTCAGATCATAAACTACCAAAGAGCATGATCAATTGCAAATCCTCATAGATTCTCTTAGGAGGAAATCTTGTGCTTTGTCTAAGGGAGGCAATTCCTGATTTGGCCTCAAAAAAATGCACACTGAATAATAAGATGTCCTTTATTCTCATGCGAATCCTCTAAAGGTCAGTTTAAGCAGGCTGACACAGCTATAACTAGGAAAATTTCTCAAACTGATGGCTCATTTTCTTTGGAGAAGGGTGTTTAGTCAATAGATAAGACAGTGCTAAGAGCTCCATACAACAGCAAGTAATTGATGGTCACAAAACACTGTCGGAATTGAAGCTTTCACAGGACATCCCATCTCCCCTGGAGAACTGCAACTATGCTGATTTCTCATTTCTTTCATCCTTATGGCTTGTATGCTACCTTCTCTTTAATTCTCAGTCCAGTTTTTTACTTATGTTTACACAATTGCAGGCGATTCACACAGTATTTCTCAAGCTGATTCATGGTAACTGCGCAGATGCCTGCTCTCAGCTGGGTTTGGCTGAGTGAGGGAGTTTAAACCACTTCTGCAGTGGTCAGCACAAATTAGAATTTAAATAGGTGGTTTAAGCTAACCTTTTTACTGTCAGGGTGAGCTGAATTGCAGAGCAGTGGTCACTTCCTACAGCGTAAGCAGTAATTTCTTAATACTTGTTAACATAATTGCTGTTATCACCTTTAATTTCATCACAGTGCCTGGAAGGGGATGAACAAAACCCAGATACGGTTGTATTAAATATTCTTCAGAGCTTAACAACCTTGTTTAGCATCTGGTAGTTTTTATTTGTTGTTTTTTCTTCCCCCCCCCCCCCTTTTTTTTTTTAGTGAAAGCAAAAAGTATTTTTGATTTGCTGGTGTTTTGGAGGTTTTCTTTTTTTTTAATGAAGGAAAAAATTTTTTCCCAGATGTATTTGAACCAGCAAAAAAGCATGGATCTTGCTCAATTTAGATACTGGTTTAAGCTATATCAGAAAACACAATTTCACTAATAGGTCTTATACCAGGAAATTCTTCAAACTACCAGACCTACACAAATCATCAGTTTGCTTCCAGTAAGTTATTTTATAATCACACTGAAATGCATACACTATCTTAACAGGGAAGGGGAATCAGAAAACTTACATATTTATAACTCCTTATCTAGTATCCTTCTCAGAGGGAAACTTCAGCTTACTTTCTTCCACCTTGATGCTGTGTTGAAGGTTTGGGTTTTTTCTTTGTGACTTATTTTGACATTCTCCTTTATAAAAAACTCCTCAGCTGAGCTATACATCATGGAAGTGGAGCCATGCATTGGTATTAGAGAAAGATTTGCTCTTCCAAAACTTTCTCAGATTTTACTTCCTGAAAACAATTTGTTTGAACCTACCTAAAAAAGAAGTTCTCCATGTAACTTTCTGTAGGAAAAATTAATGAAGAGAGAGCTTTCAGATTCCTCTGTGCTGTATGAACTTTTTTACTATTTCAATTCCTTCTGCTTTTATATGTATAGCCTAAGTTGTAAAATGCCTGAAGTTTACAAATTAAGGGTAAACACACTTGACTACCTATTCAAAGAACAGGCAATTTTTTTAACAGTAGCAAATAAATGAAAAAAACCACAATCCTTTTTTCTGGTTAAATGGTAACAGAACACATTTTTGAGTGTTTTTGGAGGGGAAATTTTAATTTTACTTTTTTAAACCCACAGAGAGGGTTGCAAACATGTAATTCATAAATACTATGAACAACGTTTTAATGACTCTGATAAAAAAAGGTTTGGGAATTGTTTGTCAACAGAAAACAAAAGGAAAGTACACCTAGGTAAGAAATATGTTCTCAAAACTTTCTGTGTTATGCCCCCTCAGGTCTGCACATTTAAATGTGTTTCTAATATTTTGAGCTATTTCAATTAGTTTTTGATTCTTATGCTAGTGATTTCTATTTATTTTTCTGGAGGTGATAGACAATTGGATATACTTGATTTACCATCCTTGCCACTAGGACCACATCCTGCAGGGCTGTCAGACCCCTGAGGCCCACGGAAATAACTGGTAGTAACTCCTCTCCTGAACTGGACCTTATGGTTTTCTAGTCTAACATCTACAGGACAACAATTTTGGATATAATTTGTTGTAATTTCTGATGATTCTCATCATGGCAAGATCAATCTCTCATGTAAGAGAACTCAGTTACTGTCCCTATGTCTCTTTCATTTTATTAAATGTCAGCTCGGTAGCCTCCCACAGGGCTCAACTGAACAAGAGAACAAGAAGTGACCAGAGGTCCTTCTTCCTCTGACAGTGACCAGGCTGTTCAGGGACAGCATGCAAGCCCAACCGCTTTCCCAGTGTCCACGAGTGTTGCAGTTGGAATAGTGGCATCCCTGCCCGGCACTTTTAGCATCTTCTGTTCATGAATTTGTCTGATCCCTTTATGAGCCTGCTGATGCTCTCTCCTCAGCCTTCTGTGGCAGGAAATTTTACAAATTCGCTACCTGTTGTGTGTAGAAATCTTTCTTTTGGCTGTTTTTAACTGATGCTTTTTAAACTAGTTTCAGCAAATGCCTCTTGTATTGCAGGATTTGATAAACAACTGTTCTGAGTTTAACTTACCCACTATCTTTGGAAGTTTGTTTCCTCCTCCCAAAGCTCACAAGCCCTAGCACTAGCAAATTGAGGCAAATGCTTTCCTCCCCTCTTCTTGGCACTCCTGAGGTTACATCTGTGTCCAGTTTCAGGTCTGCAGTGCAGAAAGATATTGGTGGGCTGGAGGGAGTTCAGGGGAGATGTCCAAGGTGGTGGGACTGGAGCACTTGCCCTGTAAGAAGGGGCTGAGGGAGCTGGGCTTGGTCAGCTTGGAGTAGAATTGGCTTTTTGGGGACCTAACAACTTTCTGCAAACATTTAATGAGAGGTGTTGGGTGATGAGAGGCAACAAACACAATTGAACACAGGAAACATGACTAGATATGAGGAAAAAATATCTAATAGCGAGGGAGGTCAGAAACTGGAATGGGGCCCAGAGAGGCTGTGAAGCCTCCATCCTCAGAGGTGGGCAAGATTCAGCTGGACACAGACCTGAAAAACTCAATGTAACTTTGAAACTGGCCCTACTTTGAGCAGGGGTGGGCCAGATGAACTCCGGAGATCCTCATCTGTCATCTTTTTTTCTTGGAATTTGAGTGCCACAAGGAGTTTTTGAAACATTGTGGATGATAGCTTGGAGGAGTGAATCAGGCAGGTCTGCTAAAAAGAGAGACACCTAGTCCAAATCCCACCAGATTCAGCATAATGTACACTTGTATCATCTCTTAGTCACTGCCATCTTTGACACTTTTGAGGGCTACATGGCAGCACACAAAGTAGTCTGAAGGACCAAAGTCCAGTCTGAATCTGCCTGAAGAGATGACCAGCTTTCTTCCATCTTCAGAAGAAAGCAGAAGAGCATAGGCCTGTCCTAGCTGAAGGCTGGAGTAATTTTATCAGTGGATCAGGATTTATCCAATCATGATGTTTTGCCTTGATTGGGATAAGCAAGGACTACATTAGGAAGGTGTTCAAGAAAAAGTCTTTCTGATCATTTCATCACTGGTAAGTAAGGACTGCTGTTTTTGTGGAAACCATTTAGGTTCTTTAGTACCTTTTTCTTACAGGGAAGACCTGAAAAGCCACCAGTACAGAAACGTTGCCCCAGTTCCTCCCCAGTCAGGGTGATTTTCTCTCTGCCTTTCCTTTTCCTGCTCTACTGGTGACTTCTCTCCACACAGTCACTATGTTTGGTTTCCAGCAGCCTCAGCAGTGACCCCGTTGCACTTTAACTTGGCGGTCTGTAGCCCCAGCTGCTATGCTAATGCTTTCTGATTTGTATTCAGATTGGGTCTGGCATGTCCCCAAAGATGTGTTGTTCCAATGAATGTACAAAAGGGATAAGTCATCCTTTCCCCTGTGCTCTGCCGCTAAGCTTTGATTTTCCATTTGTGTTTGCCTGTAAGACTCATGCAGCGTCCCTAAAAGGCTTCAGAGCAGAAATTACCACATTGCTATTTAGACTGGAGGCATCACTAGTGGAGATCAGAAATCCACTCTGCTGGGGCTGTGTGGGCATCTGTTGGCGGGACAGAGCTCCCCGGAACAGCATCACTCGTACTCGTTCTGAACGAACACTGTAGCACTTGGGCTAGAAGTTACGGGGGGAATTGGTGAGCTGGGGGGCAGGTTTCAGCAGACTAGGCGCTATGGTCTTGGCATATCAGATAGTATTTCTACATACCCAAACAACCTATGGTGAGCTCGAGGGTCGCTACAGTGTGCTCTGCTGGGGGATGTGGACGTGCTTACTGTCCCTGCCTGGCAGGCAGAGGCTGCAGGAGAACTTATTTCTGTGTTATTTCCACGGTTATTTTTACAAGTGGGAAACAAAAGATGTATTTGGCAGGGCTTCTGTTTGTGGCTTTGTTTAGAGCTGTGGGAAACAAACCATCCAGGGATCCTGAAGGCCAGATCCTGCATCCATTTAGACCACTGCCAGATCATCAACTTGACTTCAGATATGAGGGACTTGAAGGAATTTTGGACATGACTGAATCCTCATTGTCAGGGGACATGCAAAGCAGTTTTTTATTCATACAGTACCCTTTCCTTCTGATCATCAAGGAGTTTAGGAGAAAACTGCCATCAAGCCTCAAGGTATTTGTCTCGTTAAATAAATATACAGCGTGAAAGTGCCCAGTTTTAAAAGATACCTTTATAAGCAATGGCTTATGCTGAAAACAAACACAGAAAAAATCACAGTTGTGTAATCTTTGCTACAGAAAGGAATAAGCAACTAACCATTTCATAGTAAGCCTTTTTCCAAGTTTGATGATATGCAGCCATGTAGAAGATGCTCAAATACCTCTCACAGCCCGATTAGCCCAAGGCTTGCGACGAGAAGACTTTTTGTGCTTTCAAGGTGAAAAGATGAAACAACACAATAAGAACTAAACCCCTTCCCCCACAGTTTTGCATTTCTCTGGCTCTCCAGTGAGAGCTTCTGGCAGAATTTTTTTTCCTCAAGGAAAAAGAATAAATCACTGAAGTAGGTTAAGGATAGAAAGAACAGCACAGTGTGCAGGATTATTTTGAATCCAGAGAAAGTGAGAAAATTTTCAGTCACAGCACTTGTTTGCTTGCCTGAACTGGTTT
>NW_009260692.1:277946-331660 GCF_000687185.1 Egretta garzetta
ACCAACATAACAACTATTCCAGGCTGATGTCTGAAGTGTCACATTAGTTTGTTGTGTTTCTTTGACCTTAATTTTAATTAAATGTAATTGTTTTGGCTGCTGCTTAAATATAGCTGGTATGTTCCAATAAATCACTTTTAGATATTTCATTAGTGGTGAGTACTGAAAATCAAATTGAGCTCAGGATGAAAATGTAGCTTGACTCTTTTAGCTTGTGCTTACTTAGCCAGAAGGAGTTACGGGGTAAGAAAATATTTTAATGGATGTTTTATTTTTGAGTGACTGACTCCAATCCATAGAAACCATGACAAAGATATATGGGAATAATATTGTGGATGGAAATTTACCCCAGTGAGGGTAACTATGAATGTGCAACCTTTTGACTATAGCTAAGCATTCTTTGAACTAGGACTCTAGTGAGCCATTCAGATGGTAATCTCCTCAAGTGCTGGAGTCTGGGGTCCTTCCAGGAATCAGCCTTGAATAAAATATTTAATATGGAAGTGCCTTTACTAAAAGGGAGCAGTGAAAACACCCTGACTTGTTGGCCAATTGATGACATTAAGGATAAACAGTGGCTCGTCCCAAAGGTTTGGTATAAAGCCTATTGAAGTTGCTGGGTGTGTGCAGATGTCATAGAACTGTTGTTTCTTCTCGGTGGTCCTTAACGCACTAGGTTGGGGCACTCGTTAAAAGCTTTACCATTCAAAGTCTTTGTACATTCAATGTGACCTGGTAGAGCACGCTCTGATTTAACATCAGTGCAAAGCGGAGTGCTGCATTGGCCTTAGCATTCTCATCAAGATGGATGGACCTACAAGGACAAGCCTTTGAGGGCACCTGGTCTTAGTCCTGCTGCCTCCTCATGCTTTGACTGCACTCACTTGTGCTTCTGAACTACTCATTACTTTAAAAGTTCAAATGAGAAGACCATGGGATGGAAAGGCCCTCTGATTTGCTTGCATGTTCACTCAGTCTCAACTACATATCTTCCTTTGAGGCCTATGATTAGACCTCCTTACTGTTTTTCCTGTGCTCACTGTTATCCCATCTGCAGCCCCACTTTCCTGCCTCTGAATTCGTCTGTTTTCACCCATTCTTCTTGATCCTCTGAACACACTCCACTCCAATTTCAACCACCTGCTCCTCAGTTGCCCATGCCACAGTCATTAGACCTGCCACCCACATTATTTTCTAATTACAATCAACAGGTCCATTTATTCCTTTGGGCTCCACTTATAAAAAGGCTTCTGAAGATGACACTCACAAATACAATAGCCACATCTTTGCATGTGATTGCAAAGCATAGAGACCAGGACTGATCCAGTTCCAAACCCAGCTAGAAACAGACAATTCAGTCTTTGCTTAAAATCAGACTCTGTTTTTAGGTCTGTCAGTGAGATCTGAAGAAGAGATTATGGTTGTGAATTAAAGGTTATCTGTAAAATTTCGCTTGTTTAAACTTGGGGCAAAGTGTACTTTCCCTTCTTGACACAGTGATTTCAGCTGATTTCAAGGGGATTCTTCAGTGGGCAGGATCTGTCCAAGAAGGGCAAAGTGGTACTGCTGTGATAGCGATATGAACCTTCTGTATGGTCATTTTTCTTTAAGACTCAAAGCTCTTTGGGGGAATGCATAGTTTTCTGTGAATTTCTGCAGTGTGTAACAAAAAGAGCTTAAACTTTTTGGTTAATAGGTGTTACTGGAAAAAATAAATTTTAAATCATAATAAATGTCATTATAGATACTTGTAAGCATCTGTAGGCAGCAGTAGAATAAATTCCTACTCAGCATAAAACAGGGTGGCAGAATCAGGTTATGTTCTACTCATTGGCTGGAGTGATTGTATTGTGTTAAGTGAACTAAGTTTAATTTAATGTCCAGAAGAGAGATGCTTCCTCTCCCGGTAAAAGTGTTTTGGAAAACTTTAGGCTAATAAGGCAAAAGCTAAAAACATTATCTCAGGAATAAGTTCCATCAACCTAGTAACCAAGGTGATATTAATAACATAAGCTAAAGGAACTGTACATGAGGTGGTTTTATAAAACCCACTATACTCGTTTCTTTATTTGAAACAGGGGTTTAATTGGTTGCAGTGTAGCTGAATTGAGCCAATAAAAGGTATAATTGATTATAACCCCTATATAGCACTAATAGCAGCCATTTTTTATTGTATTGGCAGCCAAAATTGCATTTCCTCTCTGTCTCAGGTCACTTACCATCCAAATGAGCATTTGTTAATGGAACCAGATCATTAGTAGCTGCTTTACTGATTTCCATGTCACTGCTTGAGTGCACATTTAAATGTACACGAAATGTTCAGGCTTGGCTTCCTTTGCCACCTGAATATGAAGTTCTCTGCATTTTGACAAACTTCTCATTTTACAGCTTGCAGAAGAACTGAAAAGAAAGTGCTGACCACTAACTGCGTTAGTCTAATTACACTGGCAGAAAATTTGGATCATTGTTATAGAAAGGAAACTGAGGAAACATAGGGTAGCTCAAGAAAATATAATTGGGATGTTTTTATTTTTTGGGAAGAGATCATGTTTGACCCAGAAAAAAAAAAATAAAATATATATTCTACATAGAAAAATTCTGTGAGGAGAAAATGGCTGCTTTCTGGGCAGATTTCACATTTCATCTGTACCCAAATATACATGCAACACAGCTGCGTAAAGCTGAAATTCTATTTTTTGTGTGCAGTGAAACAGATAAGTAGCAGCTCAAGATGCACTTACAGGTCCACTGTGTCAGGCGTGCTGGTCGCTGCAGATAGCATCACTTCTACCCTGAGCCAGGTGCGTCCCATGGGTTTGGCGTCAGCTGCCAGTAGGGAACACAGGACAGACGGGTGAATGGATGTGGATAAAATTTAGGGAATCTGAATGTAGAAGAAAGAGATGGTCTCCATCCCCACACAAGCACACTTTAAGCAGATTTCCATTTAGCAGATGAATGATTACGGTACAGAGGGATTACCTGGCTTGGCAGAAATCACAAAGACCATAGAAATATCTGGCATTTCAACGTGTGTCTCTTGGATGGCAGTCCAGCACCAGAATCCCAAGATCTGTTTTCCTTTCCTTCCTTCACAGCCAGGCGACAAGTTGATAGCTGGCACCGAGATTATTTCCTATCAGCTCATTGTGCAGTAACAGAGCACTCTGCATTTCCCTCAAGGTTAAACCGTCATACCTAGGCCTCTGGTAAGAAAGCTATATAAGAAATGTAAGATTTTAGGACTGAACTCATCCATTTTGAGCACCACAGAAGATGCAAAGTTTTTTATGAAACAGCAAAGATGGAGGATTAGATGACTATGTAGCGACGTCCAGGATCAGTGTCTTGCTCTGATGAAAGCTTCTTTCTTCAGCCTGAGCAAGTAATTCAGTTATTTTTACCCTCTCCTACACTGAGCCATCTGTTAGGTCGCCGTCTCAGCCAAGATAGTAAGTGATACCTTACACTCCTTTCCTTCCAGTGATTTTTCACAATGAAAATAAACAACCCAACCTCTTTTCTCCAAATGCTGAAATATTTAACATCTTAATAGCCTGTATAATTACTTAAACAGTAGGAGAGGTGGCACATGCTTCATGCTGACACCAAATTTGTTAAAGCCTGTCTAGAGGAGAACAAAACCCTATTTTTTTTTATGAGATTCCACAAAATCTTGGTAGCATTTTGTTCCCTGTAGATTGTCTGCTCATCCCTTAACTTAAAAGCTCCCACTGTTCTCTAGCACTGCTAAAGCCTGAGTTGGTTTTATTGGAGCAAACAAGCTGGGAATCTTTTAGTCCAGAATAAATCCACAGACCTTAGACTGGAAGGCAAAAGGCATAAGAAAGTTCTTAAGCAACTCACAAAGGATTCTTCCTCACTTCCCCTCCTGTAATAATATATAAGATTGTATGTGACATTTTTAGTATCTTCCACAACACAGTTGTATTACATTGTAAGGGAAATAGGTAACAGATGATAACAGAGAATAGAGAATAGAGAATAGGTAGGGGTTTGCTTTTCTTTTGTAGGATACCTTTTCTACTATCATGTGCTGATAACAACTCTCTACTGAAGGGTTAAAATGTGTTCAAAATAGAACAGGATTTCTGCTTCTTTAAAGCTTGACTGTCTGAAATTCCAGACAGGCCTAGCTTCCAGGGCCTTTGAATTTTTCATGCAATTTTCATTTCTATTCATGATTTTCTACTAGGAAAGGAGTTTGAAGTGTGGCTCTCTCCCTGAAACTATTTTATCTGATCACCTTTCTTTATTGATTAATACCTCTGAAAAATATGGAGCCGTTACACAAAAATTGTCAGACTGGAACATCCTGAGTATACTCAGGACATGTTAATGGCAACATGCATTTAAATTTTTTTTTATGGATAGCAGGTACTTTTTCCAAAGTCATTAATAAACAAAAGTATATTGAAAATGTCACTGGAGATTTTTTTCTGTAAGTACATTTATTGTTCTGCAAGTATATGAGGGATGTGCATAAATGGCATGACAATGGAGGCTGTTTCTTTCTATGAATTAGCTTATGTCCTCCCCAAATTGTACCATTTGCACCTTTCCTCAGCTACAGACAGCCCTAAATAGTGCAGAGAGTTATGCAGAGCAGTGTGTGGTCTGTTGGAAGTGATGCTCAAAGTGATGGTTAGGTGGTGACCCACAGGTGAAGGAGCATAATGCCGGTACTGTCAACTGATTCAACTTTCTGCTTCATTGCTCGTGTTGGTGGTGTGCATATAAACTCTAGCCACTTTAGAACAAAGTTTCTTTTTTAAAAATATTTTTTTTAATCTATCAGTTTGTATATTTTGCTCTGTTTAATGCCATGTTCAGAAGAGGAAAATCATACTGCTCATCACTACTTGATTGCATAATAATCTTGTCTGCGACTCCCTATTCTGGAATACAATTTAATTCCTCTGAGATACATAGGCTGCAAGATGTGTTGTGTAAACTATGTGGAGCCTTGTGAGATCCAAGGCACCACTTAAATGTATAGAATACATTCATATAAAATGCTATTATTGTCCTTCTGTTTCAGTCTTTGGTGGGTTGGTTTTTTTTTTCAAGGTAGTAAAGCACAATAATTTATGGTCTTTCACATGCAAAGATTTCTTCTGGTTTCATGCTTTCAGTTAAAAAAAAGGATTTTCCATTTATAGTCGTGTTGAAAGTATGTAGAGTTTGTATACTAAGGACAGAGAACATGTTAAAGGTTTTTTTATCAAGTGTTGTGAAAATTAAACCACGTGTTTAAAAAGTAGAGATTAGATTGTTATCTATTGAAGAAAAGGCTCATATGGTCTCATATTCTGACACTTCAGGGAGCATGTGCCTTTCTGTGGAAACGCCTGGTGCCAAACAGGTCAGAGACAAAATACAGGACCAGTGGGGTTTGGGTCATATGTTTTCCTTTTGTCTTTCTTTCCTCCTTGCCTTCCTTCCTTTGCCCCTGCCAGCCTTCTTGCCTGCCTTCCTTTAATTTCTTTCTCTCTCTCATTCTCTTTCTTCTCTTCTCTCTTTCCCCCCTTCTTTCAGCTGATAGTGAGAGGCTATATATGCGTGTGAATTTATTTTAATTGTGTATATATTTAAACACGGCTATATATATGCATGTATGTATATTTGTATATACAAGTCTTTGAATAGGGATGGGTGTATATGTGTGAATAGATATTTCATCTATAAAGAAAGATTAAACTAATTAGAGTGAACCAACTCTTTAAGCAAAGACTTGAAGCAAGTTAACCATTTAAGTGAGAAGTTCAGGATGACACTTGGGTAACAAGGAAAAGGGAGTTTAGCAGCACCCTGGTTGCTGCCAGGACTAGGCAGTGGTATCAGTGCACCTGAGCTCAGCCTGGAGGCTTTGTCAGGCCCAGTGGTGGCTCCTCCACCTGCTGTCACAACTTCTGCCCAATTCCCTTCCACCTTGTGTACACAGGAACAATTCTGGATAGACCTGAGTTTGCATGAGGATTGGAAAGAATGAAGCCATTTCTTTTGCTGCGGGAAGTACGCTGGTCCTTCCCCCTGCCCTCACCCTTTGGTCAATGGTAATGGTTCATTTCAGCTTCATTCTGGGGTCCAGCAGTGGTATTTAACTGTTTCGTTGCTTTCTGAAATAAACCAAAAAGACAACAAAAAAGCCCACCAGTTACTTCAGGCAGCCAGGAAGAAGGAAAAATGAGAGTCATAATTATCTTGATGGGCCAGTTACACTCCCCAGAAATATTATAAATGTGTGTAATAACAGCGCTAGTGTGTTTTTAACCTGGCATGTTAAAATGACAGCTATTTATAAATTTGTCAATAACACAGAGTCCCTAAGAATATGAGAGTGGTTTTCAGATAGTAAATGAAATGTATTTCACAGTGGTCACCTCTGTTTTCCACATCAATATTTTATGATTCTAAAATCCATCCATATCATGATTAAATAGTTGAACCAAATGTCAGCATTTGGCTAAAAATATATGTAGAGAGTACATTTTCTCTACAGAAGTCCTATAAAAAAATAATTTTAATTGACTGTTAAGCTAACTGCCCCCAAAGTGCCACACACTGTTAAAAGAGATGGGCAGCTTTGTGCTGGATTTAGGTTAAGGTGGAATATTGGAGTGACATGTTAAGAGAGGAAACAAAATCTTCTGAAGTGCAGTTTACTGTATCCAACACACACTTTTCCCTTATGTGTGGCGTCTGCAGCAAACTCTCTGACAGAGCTGGAGCCGGCCTCTGGGATTAAGGCTTCCAGCATCCAAGATGACTGCTGTAGCCATTGGGCTTTGGGGGCAGCCTCTCTCCCTATCTATCAGTTGCTGTATTTCTGTCTCACTCACACAATGAATATTTAATTATACATACAGTCTGGAGCAGCTCTAACAGACAGAAAGAGTATCCTCCTGGAGCTAAGAAACCTCTCCCAGTGAAATTTAATCAGAGCTTGATGTATTCCTGTGCCAAATGTTGCTTTTGAAGAATCAGCACTTTCTTTGCAACTTCTGATGTCACTTGACCAACTAGTGGTTTTACATAAAACCTCTTCCTTTGGCCCTGTGACATGTAAATGGATTTTCAAGGAATTATCATCAAAAAGTGATGACAATTACGTCCCAATGAAAACAAAATAAGTAGCGATTCTCCTACCATGTCAGGCTGTGAGCGATAATTTTGTAACTTCACCAAGGAGGCTTAAAAAGTCAGATCTAGTACTTCTTCCTGAGACTGCTCTCGTGAATCTGTTGATGTGCCTTCCTTCCACTGATTTAATTTAATATCCCACAGATTGCCCAGTGCTGAGCTGTGCTGGGTTGCAAGAGCAGCTCAACACACCCCAGCCCCTGTCCTTGTGCAGCACTCTGGAGGCTGGTGGTTCACAGGCTCCTTTATGGAGCTGTTGAGGATGGTGGTTTGATTGTGAATGGCTCACTCGAGCTGTTACTGTTACATGACACCTAACTCTCAAATTCCATTTTTAAAAGATTGATGGATTAAAACCCCAAAGAAATCACCACCAATTCCCCCTATTAGCTAAAAGAAACCCCATGAAAATTAAAAAGTTTCTACAGTGAAGTGCTCTTAGAAGCACTCTCCAGATCAGAATTCCACCCCAAGGAGTGCAACGGTGAGCGGGAACATGTCACCCACTCTTGGGGATCATGGGTGAGATAGTTTAGAATGAGTAAGAGACTATCCAGTGTAGACTATAATTTTCTTACATTAACATACAGCTGAGTTTGCAAGACTGGGCTAGACGAGGCTTTGAAATGTAATAGTTTATGTGCAATTGCTGCATTGACTTGATAGGGTATGAATCAGCAAAGAATTTAGGTCCCAGCACTGAGACATCAAAGCAAGTACGTATTTAGAAATGGTATGCAGGAGGCTAAATATTTGTTTATGTAATGCCAAAAAAAAAAAAAAGCAACAGTGTTTTCTTACTGTAAAAGATAATTCTCTTTCAGGGATCAAACTCCTCCAGAGTATTGTTTGGATTTTTTTAATAAAAAAGACCCAGATATTTGCACCCACTAACCCATTTCCTTTGCTGAATTGTAAGAGCTTTCAATATAGAACTATTATAGGAAAATGCAAGACCCACTCAACATAATAACAATTTCAATGATTTTGAAATATATTTAATTTTCTTTCTTGAGAAGCTTATTTTGATATATCAGTCTGTAGTGGTTATTAGTGTCCCAGCTGCTGTTTCTGACAGATCTCATGTTTGGCAGCTTAAGAATACATAATACTTGACTGAAATAAATGCTCTGCCTGGGGTGGCCTTTATTGTTAATGTCAGTAGACACCAAAAATTATTGTTCATGGGATGTTCTGACTAAGAAATAATGGTGAAACTCATGGATGAAGTAGATTATATTTTGTTCATAGTAATATCTGACATTTCCTTTTGTTTCCTTTTTTACAGTAGAGGAATTGGCATTTTTTAAATAGGAAAAAAAATGAATGATAAAAAATCTAAATAATCCCCAATTTCTTGTCTTCCTTGACATGCCTGCTTTCTCTTCTCACCAAAGTAGTTGTTTAGTTATGTTACCTACACAGAGCAGCATACAAATGAACTGTTGTTTGTTATATGACAGAAAGAAATAAAATGTGAAAGTGAATCATTGTCTCTAAAGCGAAAAGTCTGATGCTACTGAATTATCAACTAAAGAGTTCCCATCTGAATGGATTAAAGCCCCAGAGGAGGGCATACAGAGTTATATTCTGCTTCTCTGGCAGTTGGGATATTAATAATAATGTTCTTGATTCATCAAGCGATGCCAAACTGGATCAGCTGGTATTGCTAGCAAACCTTCCTTAGAAAGTGGAAACTAAAGAAAACATACAGATTTAATCCGGGAAGGAGTAAAAACCACTTTACTTCTGCTGTTGACTATTCTGAACCAGTACAAGAAAAAAAATACTACTCCAAATATGTATTCATTGCAGAAAGAGGAAACTTGATTTCATCTGATAGCTCCAACCACATACACCAAGCTCTGGGGCCAGACACATTAGAGCACAAAGTGAGCATTAACCATTACCAAGAGGAGCGAGGTTATGCCTCGTGCCCCCCCACAGCTGCAGGAGTACCGGATCAGGCAGAGGCAGGGAAATTTCAGCCTGCTATGGTAATACATTCCAGGTCACCTGAAAAATGTAAAGGACAATAGTATATAAGCAAAAGTCTGACTCAGAGCTGCTATCTGGCCAAGCATGCTGGTAGGAAGAAAGCAAATATTTCCAGTAATGTAAGGAATGACCATTCACTCCAAATAAAAATGTCTCTTGCTCAAAAATTAATGCCAAACTCTTTCTTTGCTCCAGTGTGTTCATGCCTTTACCGAGCACAGTGATAATCTGAGCACTCGTCAAGCTGGCAGCAGTCACTGTACTTGCCATGGAGTTACACCGATTGACAGGACCTGGGAGTCAGCCTTACCCTTGGTGTTAGGAGGGGGTTGCATGGCTTGCGTGATGGGAGCCACTGAGAGGACAGTGGTTGCTGAACTCTGGAATTTGGATCATGTGCAAGGGCTGGCAAGGCTAGAAAACCTGCGCTTTCAGTGTCCTTTTTATGACAAGAGATATCTGAGACTCCAGGTGAAAAACTATTCCCATGGGTGAAGTTGACAAACAATCATTTGCATGTGTTCAGGAATGAAATAATCTTCCCAGCAGCCTTTTTTCCTCCTGCCTTTAATGCAATCATTCACAAGAGTTGTTTCTGACAGGGACTGAGAACAGCAGTGGTGCTGGCATTGAGCACAGCCCTGGCAGCGCTGTCCTCCACCGTGCAGGGCCATAGACCCCCCTGAGTACTTATTCTATATATCCTGTGGGAAACCCTGAATTGCTAAATGGGGAGGCAGCAGCATGACATCTCCTGAGGCCAGACCTTCTGTTCACCTGCAGGAAACGGGTACCTGCACCGCTTTCCCAGGTACCCTGGTCACCAAGTGGAGGGCATACATTTGCAGAAAAGTCTACAGAGTAGTTCACTCCATACCTGCTTGGCTTTTTGCCTCTTTACTATCCAAAGCTGGGATTCATTTCCCCCAACTTTAGCCATCCAAAAGTGAAGAATAACCTCAGGCAATGGCTGGGCTTCTGCTAAATCCAGTGGAGACACTAAGGGGAGGGGGAGAACAAGAAAGAGAGGCAGGGGTACCTTTATATGAGATTTGGGTGGCATTTTAGAAGGTAGCGTGAATTGCCACCTGACATGGGAGTCACTGATGTGTGGACTGCTCCCAAAGCATGGGCAGCTGTCTAACCGAGGTACCTAACTTTTAGATGGCAAAGCTTACACATGACAAATCCCTCACTGTGTGCGTGTGTGTGCTCAAGTGCATGGATATGGGAAGAGTTGCTTCCCTGTGGCCTCTCGCTCACAAATTTGAAACTACTGGCACTTTTGTGTAGGCCACAAAGCAACAAATGACTTTTATTCTCAGAACACTTTGGAAATTGCCTGAGCAGTGACCGATAGATCAGCGTGTTGCTTTGCTAATACTTCCCCACTCGGTTTTAAATCAGCAGAAATATAAATGGTTTCAGTCTGTATTTTTTATTGTCCCTTATTGCAAAGTCTTAGAAGGCTTCATGGTCTTTTGATGGGCTTGGGAAATAGTTATTAGTCATCTCCCCTCATACTAGGCAGCAGGCTGTTTAATGTTATATCTTCCTGTGAACTCCAGAGGGCTGCAAATTAGCACTCTGTAGAAAGCAATGAGGGAAGTGATGGGCATTGGTATATGTCCCATATAAGCACCAGTTCAGCATATATGTTTTCACCGTAATTTTATTAAAATACTGTAAATCAATAAACAAAAACTGTAAACCTGTAAATGCTCAAACACTGTGTGATTAAATTGAGTGAATCAAAATCCCAGATGCTATTTTAGTCCTGTGCCGTGCTGAGATTTTGTTATTGTTACTGACACCACAACATCTGCAAGGATAATTTTTATGTTCATTATATTTACTGCGTTGCTGAGAGAATTAGAAGCCCCTGAAGTACATCTTAAAAGGTTTTATTGCACTATAAAAGACTCTGTCACTTTAAACTCCATTAGCCAAGCTCTTCAGGTTCATAATGAGATTCTTCGGAAGAGGCCAAGACAATAGAGTGACAGGGTCTTATCCCAGCTCCTCGCATGCAGTGTGACATGTCATGCACTGACCCAAGAGAAAACAATTGATGCAAAAGGCTCATTGAATTCATGGCCTTGGAACGGCAGCATGGATTTGGCAGGGCTTCTGTTTGTCGCTTTGTTTAGAGCTGTGCCATACGTCTGCCTCCAGTTCTGAGCTGACAGGCAAGATATGTGTTCGTGCAGGAAAACCTGGGGATATCTGACTAATTTCACTCTGATTTTTTTCAGAACTGTTGCTGTATTTCACATCCAAAAGTGTATTTTATAGATCTTTATGTAATGGAGACCTCAGCAGCATCTGGAGGACTTCCCAGTGGCCTGAGCAGTGTTGGTGCAGGTGGTACAACTACCAGAAAACCTCTGAAGTTTTGCAATTATTTTCTGTAATTTTTTCCCTACCTTTTATTTCCTATTGGTTTTCCAAAAGTGTTTGGGTCAACAAACAAGAAGATCAATAAAACATATGTCCATAACATGTTTTTCTGGAGTTTTCTGAGTTTTCTGCATCAGAGATGTGAAATGATCCATTCATTAATTTTAAGAGGTACCTTGGCATGGACGAACCCTTTCCTTGCTTCAGCTGTACGGAGTGGTAACAGCAGAGTGGTATGGCCTTTCATAAAGAAGCTCTTGAAGATGGTGAGATGGTCCCCCTCAAGTGCCTCTTGCTATTGATTATAGGTACTGCAGAGACCCTTAGGATGACCCTAGATAATGACTTTGCACTTTGAGATCACTAAAATGAGATAAAATTAACTCCACCCTTACTACTCCACCCTTACTGAATCACTGTCTTTTGCACAGAAATTTATACCAAGGTCTGCAAAGGCAGCACTGTAGGGCTATTTTTCAGAGACATGGTAAGTGCCAGAGAGTTGGTAATTTCAGGAGGTTGCTGCTTATTTACAAGAACACTATAAGCTGTCTTGTAGATTTAATTTTGCCATTGCAAGAACAAAAATTGCAAATACCTCTTAGTACTGAGGTAGAAAGATCCCACATTCCCCTACCTCCCTACCAAAAAAAGAACCAAAAAACTCCCAAACAACCCAAACCCAGTCCTTTCATCTGTATTAGAGGGAAAATCTAGTCCCAACCTCCACAGAGTTCTGCTGAGGCAAATGTTTTTCTACAGCTGGTGAAACTAATGGGTAATTCAGAGTTACAGAATCACCAACAAATTATATTTCTCTGTACTAATAAAACCTCAGAAAAACATAAAGCATTACAGAGAATATGTCTTTCTTATATACAGTGAGTACTTGTTTCCTCATTAAAAAAATCAATTTTTCTGAAATCTTTATTGCAAAGAAATGTATATTATCAAAACCAAGAAACATGACTAAGTGGATGAAGTTTTGTGTTTGGTCTAAAAGAGTTACACAAATTAATGTACATACAGAAATCCCAGAACCACTTATGTATAGCCCCCAGAACAACATGTGACATAAGAGTCATCACATCTCTGTATGAGCATTAGATGTAAACCTTTATAGACCTGATGTAGACGTCAAGGTCTATACACTGCAGGTCTCAAAACCGATGATAAACCCATCTTTCAGATATCACTCACTAGTCTTATTGGCAAAAGCTGCTTTTTCCGTGACAACTAATTTCTACTTTGTTGTTAAAATTGTGCGTGACTTTTCCCATGCACAACAACTCTAGCAACAGACAGTACAGATTTAGATCCTGCTATCCTAATATACAGAAGCAATCTGGTAGCAGTGTAAGAATTCCTTCACCAGATTATTAGTTTCTTTATATAACTAAGAATTGCAGGATTGGGACCAAATTATCGTCCTGAATGAGACAAAACATGGCTCATCTATAGAAATCCTTACCATCTGTGTTCGGATCCATAGCACTACCGTCTTGCCGAGGTGATAATTTTGTATCCAATTTTTTGCATCAGCCTAGAGTTTTGATTTGACGGGATTTCTCATGCCATTTGCCTATCAGTTCTTAGATGATTAAATTACTCTCTTTCTCCAGACAGTTAATGAAGCCAGATCATCCCCAGAAAATCTCTCAGACACTTTCTGAAGATATCCCAGACAGCTCCATTACAGTCATCAGCTCAGGACCAGAGAACCTCAGCACGATTTGTGCCCATCTGTATAAAGCCCTGTTTCTATCATAAGCACACCGGGAAAAGCAGGCAAGAGGTATGTTTTGGGCTGGCAGAAGTATGGTATGGTTTTACTTCTTGGAGATATTTCTGGAATAGGCATTACAGGACACATCATGGTTCTCAAAAGCCCCAAAGTTTGCTAGAGAAAGGTCAGAGAGAGAACACAGGATACAGAAAAAGAAGATAGGGTAGAGAAAGAGAAGGACTTCTTTCGCAAGCAGTTTTGGTCTTTTCCATGAATGGAAATTTTGCTATTGATTTTACTGGGAATAGCAAAGGTGCTAGCAGAGTAATGGGAAGTGCACAGGATGGGGATTTGGGTAAGAACATGCTGGACTAGTGTAATTTGAATATCTGTCTTGTCGAATCACTTGTAGACTTCACAGAAGAAACTCAATTTAAACCCACAGTTTCTTATGCTTTTATCCTGGCAACAGTTCATACTTGCAACAAGGAGAGAAGGACTTTTTTGATACTAGTTATTTTAAGTTTCCACAGCAGTCAGTAAAAAAGGGCTGAAGTCTCCCTTGCGCCTCTCCAGTTTTACTGTGGTGTAACTCCGCCGACTCTCAGAGAGCCACAGGGGTTGTCAACTGAAGTGTTACGGCAGTGAACCGAGAGAGGCAGGGTATGATTGCCACTCCAATGCGAACAGAAAAATTGTTGACCATAAATTGTTGTTAAGTTGTGGTTCTGTTCTTATTTAATTTAGCTGTGTGATTATAAAGTTTCTTTTTGCTGTAGACTGATGATGGAAGACCATAAATAGTCCAAACCTGGAGTGTGTTTGTTTCATTTTGGCAGAGACAGAGCTGGCCAATACTTTACTTTACCTGTGGGACTAGTGAAAGGTCAATAAACCCTTCTACAAAAGTGCTTCAGGACTCTGCATGAGAACAACTTTTAGCATCCAGTTTTTTGCAGCCTCATCCATGGAGACGGGCCGGCCATTTCTCCTCCTGATCTCTTTTTTGCTGCTTTCACTGCCCCTGATTTTGTGATTGCCTCTCCCTCTCTCTCATGCACAAGGCAAAACACAGGCAGTGCATAATTTCTTTAATCAGTCCCCACCATTCTTGAGTGTGTTTGAGTAACCGTAGAAAATGTGTTTTTGAAAAGCCTTTATTGTAGGTCAAAGAATATTTTGAAATTTAACCTTCAGTATTTCTATTTGCTTTCTTAATTATTCTTTTAACCGGATTCTGCTTATTATTTCATACTTCATTTGCTTTTTCCAACTTCAACACAGGATTTTTTTTTTCAACAGCCTTCCCTTTAGTTTATAAAAAGCCACACTTTACAGCTCTAAACAATAGTGATGCATAATGCCTTTTCATCTGTTTTGATACCGGCAAGATTAAATTCAGTGGCACTCATTCTGTTTGTTCCTTAATTATAGGCTTCTCCCTGGTTTCTAAACAGTTTCTAAACCACATTTTATTAAAAACCAAAGTAGTAATCATTTGTACTATTTCAGCTTGTTGATTTGTTTGATTTCAATGTGTTAATAAATTCTCAGAGTGTATCTGTGTTCTAGGAAAGTGTAAGAAATGACTACAGAAATCATCCTAATGTGATACATCTCTTGGCTTCATAAAAGGAAGGCTTTTGGTTTTATTGTGCAAAATGTAAAAATAGAACCTTCACTGTAATAGGCAATCCTGATTCTAAAATTCTGCTTTTCTGCATTTTCTTGAAAGAGATTTTTCTCTGCCAAGCCATGGTGTTACAAATGGAAGAAAGGTCTGAAGCATGGGGGTATGGTTAATCTGTTTTCTGTTGTTTGGGCAGCATAGTTACAATCTGTGTACATCAAGAACAATATTATATTATGTAGACATGGATGCAAGGAATATTTTCAAGATACCCGGTTCCTAAATATTCTGTTCCATACTAAAGGCTTATCCTGTGATTTAGATCAGATCTTCAGTGTTTGAGAAAATATAAGATTCTAACTTAGCATCAGAGCTAACCAACGACTGAGCCAGTTAGACAATCCTATCGATGCCTTCGTATCTATTTTAATTAAGTCGAAGGGGTCTCTTGAAGAGGGAAATTACCTTGTCCATAGCACATTTGAAAAGGACTCCCACATGGATCTCTGTGTGCCCACTCAGAAGTAAACTGGAATGTTACAGTGGGTCTTGGTAAAGCTAACAGCTAAGGCAGAGAAAAGCAGCAAGGATTTGTTTCCATACCAGAACCCACTGCTACCCCAATGAGACAGTGAGAATTGGGATATTTAGTAGGACAACCCCTAGACAAGAGGATTCCGCTTTGCAGATTGGGACCACAGCCACATGCTGAGTTACATCCCACTGCTCAGTTCCAGGAATTTCGTGTTAACAGGAGAGCTGTAATAGGTGGGAATCATTCCTGCATTTATATGACTGAGGGAGAACTTGAAAAGAAACTTCAAGAGCCAGCAACTCAAGGTTTTCCAGTACTGGCTTAATGCATTTTATAATTTTATTTTTATAGCCTTGTTTCAAAAATATCACAGTTCTGTGTTTGTCTCTATCCTTTCTAGAACGAGTAAAAATTGGCATTTGCCTTTTAACTTTGTGTGAACTCTATGCTAAGCCGATGGCACGAAGATGCCCTGCATGTGCTGCAGTAGACCTTGGGACATTCCCCAGCTCCCAGGTGCAGCTGCACATATTCACCTCCCACCGTACCCAGCCTCTGTGCCAAGATGAAACTTGAGCAAAAGCCATGTCTCCCCTCAGTGCTTTTTTCCTTGGGAAGGAAAATGGGGTGTGTGGGTGGAAAGGAGTCGGAGCACGTTTCTGCCACATCCTGATCGGGATGACTGGAAGGGAGGACTTGGGTACTCTAACCCCAGGGGTCTGTGTATGGTCTGGGGTCCTCGGGTGGACCAGTGTGCAAGTAGAATGTGAAGTAGGTGTAGTTTAGTATGAATTGGGAACATACACCCTACTGCCAGGGCCAGTTTCAGGGGCTCATGATGCCACATCCACTTTTGCTGAAATTCTCCTCTGGCAAACAATCACTAGTGCCTCTGGTGCAGAGATGCAGAAACTTTGTAAAAATGTACTTTAACTCTGTAATCCCATTGTTTCCTTGTAAATGCTTTCACGTGAAGTGTTGGGGCAAGAACAAACACCCCCTCCCAGACATTTGTTTTAGTGGAGAGGGGAGGGGAAGCAGAACCTTCCCTGTGCTGTGCAGTGTAGCATTGCCTGAGCTCTTGAGCTCCCACAGCACAGCTCTGTTTCTGTTGCATCGGTAGATACTGATTTGGATCCAGAAGCTTTGTGGCTGTACTTGCTTACTGCTGTGCCAAGATGAACAGCCTTGCTTTTCAACTTAAGCTATATCACCTAGTGCTTGTGGGGGCATCTCAGTACCCTGCTGGGCTCCAGTCAGGCTGCCTTGGCACTCCTATGATCAAGTCTTTAAAGATGCCTTGCATGCTTTAGGACTTTATTTGTTCACCTTTTGGGCCAGAAGTGGTTTAACACTATATTTTCCTGTGCTTCTTAGAATGAGGAGATGTGGCATGTAGCCAGAACACATGCTGGGGACAGTGTCTGCACGGTGTCTGTCTTTTGGGACTGCCTGGTTACTTACAGACTTCCAAGGAGCCACTGCAACCTAGCGCTGGAGTCACCCTGAGGATGGGCATCACGTGTGAGACAAAGGTAACCCTCAGGCACCCAAAATTTAGAACAGTTTTACCTTTGGCTACATATCAGTCCACTTGAGTTTAGAATGTTACCACCGTTTCACCTTCTCCCACCTCCATCTCACCATGCAGCCTTCACAAAACTTTCCAGCTGGTGGGAAAAACATCTCAAGTGAGATTCATCTGACCATATGAAATCACGTACAAGGTAGGTATTTACAGCTGAGCAACTCACCTAGAGTGAGTTAGGCACATTTAGGGTGTGATTAATCCCAACCTAAGTGAGATGTTGAAAATCAGACGTGAAAGTGGCTGGGACAAGTAGTTCAAAAGCAGACATGACTCTATAGACATCTACCATTTAATGAGGTTAATTCTACTTGACCATACCTATGTCGAAATGCTCATGAACCTACCTCTTGTTAAGCCTGAATACACAACATGAGGAAATGGTGGCACTGCAGAAATACTCTTGTTGATGGAGAGAGAGAACAGAAATGTTTACAGATACTCTGGTGTTTTTGCAGTGACTGTTGACTGGGAAAGGATCAGCTACCAAATGTGTTTAATATAGTGACAGATCTCACACTGCTTTATTCATTTCCTCTGATTCAGACAAAACTAGCTTTTCGCCATGCCAGCCATACAGGATGCTTAGTTTCCCAAGATTTTACTAATAAAACAACTCTCTTTCATTCCCTCATGTCTGTTATAAGCAATTCCTATCTGATTAATCATGAGTAATACCTTCCAATAAGCCTACCTTATTCTCCTTATAATTTTATTACCCAAATGCCAACGCTCACTTTTTTTGATCTCCTGCTCTAAACTTTATCTTGGATCCTGTGGGAAATGAATTATATTTCTGAGCTATTGGATACGGACTTACCCTTTGAATCACAGAAGTGTAGGATAATTCAGGTTGGAAGGAAGCTCAGGGTCGGCTATGAGGTCTGACTAGCTTGCTCCAGAGTTTATACAGTTAACCTCCAAGGATGAAGACTGCACATATTCTCTAGGCAACCTGTGCTGCTGCCTGACTGTCCTCCTGGTGAAAAAAGTTTCTCCTTATGTCCAGCCTCAACTTCTCCTGTTTCTCTTTATGTCCATTGTCTCTCATCTTGTCGCCCTGCACTGCTGTGAGGAGCCCAGCTCTGTCAACTCAATGACCTTGCCATAGGCACTGGAGACTGCTGTCAGGTCCCTGAATGCTTTGCTGCTCCAGGATGAACAAGCTCAACTCCCCCAGCCTCTCCTCATAGGGTAAGTGCTTCAGCCACCACCATCCCAGTGGCTGCCCCTGAACTTCTGCCAGTGTATTGATGTCTTTCCTGCACTGGGGAGCCCAAAATGGGCAGAGTATCTAGGTGTGATGTGATGAGTGCTGAGTAAAAAAAAAAAAAAGCCTTTTCTGGATGTCCTGGTTCTGCCCCTGTTCCTACAGCCCAGGGTGCTGGTGGCCTTTCTGCTGCTGGTGTTCCATGCTCAGCTTTGTCCCAGCAGGATCTCCAGGGCCTTTCCCACAGAGCTGCTCCACAGGCAGGCAGCGCCCGGCCGGTGCTGTTGCAGGGGCTTGTGAGGAACGTTACATTTGTCCATGTTGAATTTCCTCAGGTTCTCATTGGCCCACTCCTACTGCCTGTCTAGGTCCATCTGGATGTTAGGTCTGCCCTTCAGCATATTGATCGCTCTCCCAGTTTGATACCATCTGCAAATTTGACAAGATCACACCCTGTCACTTACTCCAGGTCACTGATGAAGATGTTAAGCAGGTTGCAGGACACTGTGGTGTTTTACTTGTTACCAGCCCTGAGGTAGAGAATGACCCATTAGCCATTACTTGCTGAGCATGACCGTGCAACAAGAGTTTTATGCCTTGGTTTGACCCACCCATGCCAGCCATGACATCTCAACTTGGATACAAGAATATTGCAGGAAATATGTTGAAAGCCTTTCTGAAACTGGGATTACTGACATGCAATGCTCTTCCCTCATCTAGACATCTAGTCGTTTTATCTTAGCAATTAGATTGGTCAGCATTGATTTACCCCTTGTAAATCCACACTGAGTGTTTCCAATCACACTATTCTCCTTCAAGTGTGCAGAGATGTGCTCTGAGAGGACTCACTCCATGATTTTCCCAGGGACTGAAGTGAGACTGTTCGATATTTAATTCCGTGGATCTTCCTCCTGGCCTTTTTTGAAAGTGGGTGCAGCATTTACTTTCCTCCATTTGTCAGGGACTGCCCCTCATCACCACAACCTTCCAAAAATGACAATCTGGGAAGATTACCAAGCAGGTATTGTCTTCTGAAAGTGGTGACTGAAACAAGACTGGCCATGAGGCTTCTAAGTTCGGTACGGTGACCTGAACAACACAGTCCACTTGCGAACACCTGCTTGCTCTTTGTGTAGCCTCCATCCCACATATCTCTGTACTTGACAGTTCACAGCCAGCTCACATCAATGCATTACTGTCTCACTCCATTAGCCTGAATGTATTATTTAGGCAGTACAAGGTCATCTTGCATTTGTCTTGTAAGTATTTGGGCTTAGTGATTGGTATTTTGGGATGTTATAGACTTAAGGATTAACTTTGTCTCTTTTTCTTAGTCATAATGTAATACTAAGGAGGAAAGGGAAAAAAAACGACCCAAAACACGGATGGGAAAATGAAAGTATTTTCATTATTATACACATTAACATAGAAGGAGATTTATTTGCAGAACAACTACTACTCATGCTCAACATCTTGAGTATAAACCAATCATTAGAGGCTTACTAATGGCACATTAATTAATGGTAAGATAATTACCACCACTCAGAAAAACAGCCTCTCAGATTCAGAAACAGATGTATCAATCAAGTGTTTAAAACGTGTCAAAGAGGTCTGTCAGCTCACTTCCTTCTTTCAGCAATCATCTTTGTTGGATATATTCAGTAACACTATTGTCATCCAGTAGTGATGTACTAAATTCAGATGATGGAAAATTCATTGTGTCAGTCATTAAACTGTTTCACTGGGTACTTACTGTCATTTGAAGATTGACACCTTATTTCTTACCCCCATTTTGTCTAGGTTCAGCTTTCAGATAATAGAGTTCTATATACCTTTATCTACTAGCAGGATTCCTCTGCTCTTTGAAATCTTTTCCTGTGTACTACTTGTAGGCTGTGATCAAGTGATGGTGTAATCTGTGTTTTAAGAAATTAAATAAATGAAGTGTCTTTACTTTCTTATACTTACATGTGGCTTTTGAAACCTCAGTTCCATCTTTTGGCTTCTTTTTTTCTAAAATCTTTCAAATTTTTTCTGCTTCTTTTTACAAACTACAAGGCTCAGCAAAGTTTTCCAGAAAAGGTCTCATTAATTCTATGTGTCATAGTAATAATCTGTCTTTACTTCTTTGCACTGTACCCCTGCTGCTTTTATGCCAAAGATGGCACCTGCTTTCATAGTTGCAGTATCAGGCAGAAAGACATAGCTGGCTGTTCTTGCCCTGCAGGGTAATTTGTGTAAAGAGCCAGGGGCTGAGATCTTCACATAATTTAGGCAAAATAACAGTGACAGCAGTTAAATGTGCATTATGGAAACAGAGCAAGGCAATATTTTGTCTGGATCTTATGCAGGGTGGGAGGAAGGGTGCTTGCAGCCTGCTGAATGTTTCAGGAGCATCGTGTGGCTGTGACTAACATGGCAGTCAGTGGGGCAAAGGTTTCTGAAAAATTTCAGCTGTACAACTGCTATTCAGCAGATCATGCCAAGGGACAGAACCTACCTTTATTCTTGGACAGCAATCCAACCCACTTAGTTCCCAGAACTTGTTAACTCTCTTGCTGTCACCTTGCTTGAAGTGGAAGTTGTCTAACTGCAACCACCTCCCACAAAAGCCCAGGTTTTGGTCTCTTCTTCCATGACTGCTTTTAATTTTCAGAGAATCACGAGTGGCTGAGGTGGGAAGGCACCTCCGGAGATCATCCAGTCTAATCCCCTGCTCAAAGCAGTGTCACCTACAGCAGCTTGCTCAGGGCCATGTCCAGTCAGGTTTTGAATATCTCCAAGGATGGAGACTCCACAGCCCCTCTGGGGAACTTGTTCCAGTGCCTGACTACCCTCACTGTGGAAAAGGGTTTTTTTTTCTTATGTTTAAATGGAAATGTCTTTTATTTCAGTTTATGCATGTGTTCGTTATTCCTGTCACTGGCACTACTGAGAAGAGTCTGGCTCTGTCCTCTTTACTCCCTCCCATCAGGTATTTATACACACTGATTAAATCCCCCTAAGCCTTCTCTTCTCCAGCTGAACAGTCCCAGCTCTCTCAACCTCTCCTTGTATGACAGATGCTCTAGTCCCTTAATTATTTTGTGGGCCCTTTGCTGGACTCCCTCCAGTATGTCTGTGTCTTTCATGTTGAGGGGAGCCCAGCACCGGACGCAGCACTCCAGATGTGTCTCACCAGGGCTGAGCGGAGGGAAGGCATCACCCAACCTCCCTCAACCTGTTGTCAATGTTCTGCCTAATGCAGCCCAGGATGCTGCTAGCAAACTACAAACTCCGGTTCTCATGTGAACAGCACGTATATCTCAGGGTCAAGAGCCCAGTTTTGTTCCTTGCTGCCAGCCTCCGCATCAAAAGTTTATCAGATTTCTTTATCTTGCTTTGTTTCTGGTACCAACACCTCTCTCGGCTGCATGACAGATTAGTTTTACCAAGTGAGGCAGAGTTGCTCATCCCGCATGCTTTGAAGCAGTCACTGGAGATAGGTGTTCAAACACCTCCAGGTCAGCCTGGAACCTGATTGTCCTGCCTCTTTTTATGTATTCTATTAGAGGTTTTTCTGCAAAACCAAAGAGTTGCTGCCGCTATCATTTTTGCAAATAGGTGGTCCTGCACCACTAAAGGTTCATTTTTGAAAGGGGGAAAGACACCTGTATGCTGAAAAGACCTTTAATGCCTTGAAAGTTCTTACTTGTTCCTTCAAAGTCAGTGAAGGGAGATAAATATTTAACTTAGATGGACTGGATTTTCTTCTGGAGATCTTCAGAGGTACAGACTTCCCCTCATTGTCTCTATGTGTCACTCAAGACGTCCACATGTGGATCACAGGTTTAGATGTTTGAAATGGAGGCAAAAACAAATTTAGATTTCCAGGTGCCCGGAAGTTTGCAGCAGCTGGCTGAAAATGTGCTTCCAGGACAGCCCATTTATTACTTGGATGGCAGCTTCCGCCAGGCTTCTGAGTTGTTAGTGTAACATGAGTGCTCACATTGAGCCCCTCAAGGAAAATCAGTGGTTAGAAACAGTGAAATTAGTTATATGATTTAGATATCCTTTGAATATGACCAATGGCACCGGGTCCTTCTTGTTTTGCTAAAGTCTACCTGCTCCGTTTTTTAAGGAAAGACACTTCTCAATTCTTTGAAAGGAAAAATGGGTATTCTTGTCTTCTGGAAAGATTAGAGAAGGAAAAGAAAAAAAATATCTGCCTTGTTTTGATTTGTTATTGCAAAACTGAAATTCAGCTGCCTGGCCAGTTCTCCTCAGAGATGCAGGGCGTGATCCCTCCTCAGCCTCCCTTGTCCTCTGCTGCCATTGAGTTCCTTGTTTTCCATTTATGCTGGTCATCAGAGGTGGCAGTTGAGAGACCTGGCTCTCAGGAAAGAGAAAGCAGTTTGCTGGCTGCTTCCCATGGTCCAGGCAGGTTGTGAAACGCAGTTTTGTATTAATCCCAGCAGAGATCTCAGAGCAGATTCTGTCACTTTGGTGTAAAATCTTGACTCTTTATCCATTTGGTAGTGAGAGGGCAAACTCTTGTGGTGCAGTTTTGTATTAATCCCAGCAGAGATCTCCAAGCAGATTCTGTCACTTTGGGTGTAAAATCTTGACTCTTGATCCATTTGGTAGTGAGAGGGCAAACTCTTGTGGGCTAAATAGGTGTTATCAAAATCTTTCAAAACCAGCCTCTACGAACCTAGGTCGCTCTGCATGCATGTGAATAAATATGAAAAGAAAGATGCTTTCATAAGAGAGAAAGCAGAAATCAGCAGTTTCCTTCCTATACTTCTGCAAGTGAATACCATGCCATAACTTACTTTTCCTTGTCAGTTTGACAGGATTTTTTATTTTTTCACCAATTTGATTCCCATGCTGAATTATTTCCCTAGTGTTTATAAATGACAAGTCTCTGTGTTGGCTTTTCTCCATAGATTGTGTATAGTATTTGCCTTGTCATTAATAGTACTACCTGTTTCCCTTTCATTCTTAATGACATTCATATTCCAGAACAGACTGAATGAGCAAGTTCTGCAACAGGGAAAAAGGAGTATCAGATGTGAAACACCAGATCAGTCATTTTTCCAGGAACATCTCCCAATCAACAAAGCTAACATTAGCAGAGGTAGTGGGGTGATCATTCTATCAGGGCCATCAGAACAAAATGATCTAGATTTACCAGGCCTAAATACCATCTGAGTGGCTTTAGTCTGTCCTCCCTTATTGACTAGGGACCCTGGCAGGCCTGGAGCCAGCTGATGGGACGGTGAAGAGATGGGACTTCAGCTGAATTTAGGCTGGGTGAAATCAAGCCCTGAATATTACAGTGGTGGGTTGCAATGTTTAAACCAGAGAACAGTGCCTTGACCTTGTTAGAGGAAATCCTGACTTTGATTCCTTATAAATTTTAAATCTTTAGCTCTTGAACTTGAAATCTTGGTCTCAGGTTTGATCTCTGTGCAGATGTGAATTCAGAGCAAGTAATATAACTGTCTGGAAAGCTTGACTGTTTCAAAACCAGGAAAGGATAAATCCCAAATATTCTCCCCATGATAAATTGCAGTCCTATAGGCTTGCAGTAGAAGTACACAAAAGTCAGTTCATACCTTTGTCCAAAGTCACAGGGACCCCTTCTCCTACAGATGTTTCCAGAAATCTAGCAGTCTCCAAGGCAACCACTCCAAAACAGCTGCTCTCACACTTGGGGGGAGTTTGTTAGACGTGTTGAGGTTAATTGAATGTGGCAACCCTTAAAATAAAATATATGTATTATCTTTTGATAAGTTTCCCACTTTTTATCTTTGGATATAGTAAATTGTACAACTTGTTTAGGCTCCTATAAAGATGTGAATTTTTTTTTGAGGAGAAATGCAGTTGTCCATATTTGAGGCTAATTACCCATCATTGCAATCTAGCAGCCTTCCTCTACATGCTGCTTGTTTTGGGCTGACGTGCCATGGCTTCTCATTTTCAATCTTTTATTTTTCTCAGTGTTTGACTCTCACTTGAAATTATGTTTAATTTTGTCAATGCTCCAATATAAATTAAAGTGCCGCTGTCACCACCTGTCTGAGTCTGACTGAGAATTGAGGCTTGTTTTACATTCAGATAAAATATCTCATACCTAAATAATAAATTGTAAAGTCTTTCATTCCATAAGTGTCAATAGAATTTGATTCAGGATTAAGACCATTTTTGATTGCAGTTGCAAATATTTAATGTGTGAAACAGGAATATATTTTTCCTCGGCTGTGACAGTTAAAGTGGCAAATCTTTTTGATCATTCTATGTTGCATTCATTGGAATGACATTGTAATAGAAGGGTCTTGTGGACAAGGTGACATTTTTATGCATTCATTTGAGTAACGAAAGGATCCAATTACATATGTAGAGGGAATAATTTGGAATTACTTGAAGAACAAAGGAAAATTTAGCTTGTGGTTAGGGATTTGGAATTGGCCTCAAGAAGTCAAGATTCAATCCCTGCTATGTTGAAAATGTGTCCTAGTAATTTAGTCTCTGCCCTGCCTCAGATATTTTTAAGGATAATGTAGTATTCATTAGTGTGTAAGTCTCTGAAGTTTGTCTTATGTTTGTACAGTATTCATGAAGAAATACTGTTTGCTGTTCTTTGTGTTGACTGTAGGTCAGGCAACCTAGATCTGCTCATTAGCAAAATTCCCAGTGGCTATATTCATCAAGCAGAAGGGTGATGACTTCCATGGGTACAGGAACATCACAAGAATAGTGACCTGAGCCCTGAGAAGCAAATATCAGCATCCTGAGGACACCAGTAGAACTCTCCTGGGGTATTCCTCCACTCCCTGTCCATGGGTCCAGGAATCCCTTTGTTAGCTCAGGTGGTGGCCATCAGTCCCCACCCCAGCAACACCATAGGAGGGCTGGTCTCCAACTCGACGCTGGTGCCTTCTTCTGGATGGACCCTGCCTTATCTCCAGCTCTGGCTCCAGTGCCATTTCCTTTTCCTCCTGCCAATGTTCCCTGGAGGGACCCCAGCCCTGGTTCATTGCTTGCCATGTCCGTGACTGTTGAAGGACCCTGTTACCAGACCCTGGCACTGCCTGCTATGTTTGGACCCTGTGGGATGTCACACCATGGACTGTGCTGGGATCTCCCATGGCTGCTGGCACCCTTCTCTTTGGGAACAGCCACTCAATACTGCATCCTGACAGCAGGATATTCCTTGGTGATCAAGATATCTCTTACTGTTCACTGAAGCAGTTTTTGTACCATGCTGAATGACCAGTTTCCAAGTTACTTAGGCAAGTCCTCCAAGGCTGTGTCTGCCTAAACACTTGCTTTCAGTTGTGTGAAGCTTGTCAGATATGACACTGAAATTGTTTGGGGAAGTCTCCATATAAAGATTTCTTTATTTCTCCCTCCTCTAAGCATGACTGAGATGGGGTACTTGGTGTTACACACTGATGTAGGTGCTCCCCAAATGCCAGCATGATCACTGTGTCATTCTTTAAAAAATACAGAGCCCCAGTAAGGATAGCGGCCCAATAAATGGGCTGCCAAAGAGCAAACCATAACATTCCTGAGCCTAAAGTTTTTTTAAAAAGCAGAACCTTAAAGCATTTGCAGACTATGCTTATCCCAATATGAAGCTTCAAGCTCAAATTCTTTAGCAACTGTTTTGTACCTTGTTACTACGATCCACCACTTTACAGCATCTAATTACTTTCCATGCAAAGTCAGTGGTGGAGGGCGAGTACTGAGTACTAGAAAATAGGTAGAAAACCACAAATCATGGTAGAAAATGACTGCTCGAGGTCCTTTTCAGCCATATTTCTATGATTTTGTGCCCATAAGTCCCCTATTAACCCTTTTCTCAATTAAAAAAAAAATATATTTGGGATTAAATTCTGGTTTAGATTTGGTAAATTTCGTGTTTGGTTGTGGAAGGGGAAGAGCATTGGCATTTTTCTGCTAGAAATTATGTTTGTAGAAGTGCCTTTCCTGAAGGGCCATATTCTGTAACAAATACTAGAATAAGACACCCCAGATATGTTTCTTTTCCACTGAAAGCTTGTCATGTGGCTGGGCTGGCTGGCACTTGTATAATTAATGGTGGGCACTCTGTATCATTTCCTGAGGAGTGCAAATATTGTAGTGACTCTAATGAATTTTATCTTGAATGTAATTTGGCTTGATTTTTAGTTGTTTTGAAGATAAAGGACAATGTCTTTGGCACTGGAAGTAAACGAGGAGTAGCCTGTCCTGAAGAGAAACCTGGTTTGTTACCAGCAGACTGCCCACAGGGAGGACGGGGAGCCACATCCACGGGTGGAGTCCGGTTTGTTTGGTCTCGAATATACTGGATTACAGTCTGACTCCCACAAATACATAAAGGCAGGAGGGAATAGAGTACAGTAAGGTAGTTGTTAACAAGTGCGGTTTTTACTGGTCTTCTAGGGGAGACCAGATCCAGAGTTTCAATACCATTGTTAAAAGTGGAAATCTTGATGGCCAGTTTCTTGGCTCATATTTCTGTTAAGACATATTAAAAAGCCTTTTAGCTTTCTAAAAAGTTGGGTTTCTGTTCTGGCAAGTTTTACCTTCCTTTCAGCTCACCTCTCCTAGGTTTACCAGCATATTGGTCCTGGTGAGTAGTGGCATCAGCTAAGAAAACTAGGATGTGAGAATTGCTCTGACTCCAAACACATCCGTGCTTCACTGGCTTGCTTGCAAATTTTTTATTGCATTTTGCTTTAAAGTTTGAGGTTCAATTTTTGAAACCTACTTTTCCATCTCTGTTTAATATTCTACAGCAATTTATGGGGATAAATTATTTAAAATAATTCACAGTGTTACACAAAATATTCTGGCACTATAACAAGTCTCTTAAATCTTTGTGTAGATAGATGGACTAAGCTCACCACTGTTCCAGTATCACTGAGTGGCTATTACATGTTCCAAACACAGATTTTGATGAATACTGTTTAAGTCATTGCCTCTATCTTGCTGCAGAGAAAAAAGAAAAAAAAACCAAAACCCCAAAAAACCCAAAAACCTGCCATGGAGAAAAATATAGTCACAGTCAAGAACAGAAGAAATTTTTGTAATGCCTAAGCCTTGGAAGAAGAAAGAACATTTTCTCAACAAAATAAAAGTCCTCTGTAGGAAAGGATGGGACTGATTTACTGCAAATAGAAAGCATAAAGGATCACTAGGATCAATCTACCCTCCTCAGCTTTCTGTTATTTTTAATGGTTTGCCTAATGCTATTGAGAGTTGAATTTTCAGGTGTGGATATGATACTAATGCAGGAAATACAGCAAATAATGAAGAACAATGAAGCTCGACACAGAGGGCTTAAATCATTTAAATGCTTTTTTCTAAGAGACAATGTAGAATAGCAAAAAATCCAACGAGGTAACAAATAGAATGTCACTGCAGTATGTTCCTAGGAGTTCGAAATAAATTTGGGGAGTTATTATGGAAATATTCCCCATGGCCTTCAACCCACTGTGCTTCTGTATTGGAGAAGGCAAAGAGAATTGCCAGGAATACAATATAAATCAGAGAAGATAGTATTATTGTATATAAAGTAGTTAGACTGCACCTAGAGCACTATAAACAACACTGAACATCACACCTAAGAAAAGACATAAGTGCCCATGAGGGTGCAATAGGAAGTAGAAAGATTTGGTCTCAAAGGCATTTGCCTGAGGAACCAGGGTGTGTTCTTAGTGGCTGAGACAAGATTTTGTGCTGATATAGCAGAGATTCTCCAAACTGTGAAAGGGATTAATGGAAGAGGCTCAGGCAAATCTGCCAAGTGTGCATCAGCTAAACAGAAGTTGCCCAAAGCACTATGGGGACTTGGGCTAGCATCCAATGGGTTACTTTTGTCCATCTTTAGAGCTCCTAGCTGCTTCAGGAGCTCCCTGCAGCAGATGGATGCTCAGAGTCATTGAAGTGTGAAAGTTAGGAAATCCACTCCAATGGTCAGTATTTGCTGGAGGAGGGTGGTAAAGTGATGTGTGTTGTGCGGTTCTCTGAGCTTGCAGTAGTCCACCAACCTCTCCTGAGCAGGAACTTCTCAGTGACTTCTAATCCATTAGATAGCAACAGCATCCAGGCTGGCCATTTTAATGAAGATTATCTACCACTGTGCCTCTGAAGCTGGTCAACAGTAGATCAGTCTATTCTCCTGGGGAAAAAAACCAGAAGGTTATGGGTATTGTGGAGATGTCCATGGTTGTCTACATCCAGTTTTCCACCTACTCCATGACATAACACTGATGTCAGGCAGACATGATGGTCCAAGATCTTTCCTGAAGCATTAGAATCAACAATCAAAATAGTAGATAAGGTTGATAGACACTTTATCTCTTGATGAGGGAAGTATAAATGTGAGGTCAAGCCTTGGAGGCATCAGAGTGCTCTCAGGACCATGCAAGACCAAAGGTATAAATGACACCTATCTATTTTCAGTAGAATTGTGCAGGGAGGAGTTGCAGTTCATCAGGAGTTATTCTAGGTAGGAATAATAAAACTATGAAATGCAAATACAAGAGTTCATCCCAACCTTCTTGGTGTTAAACTCTTTATGTTTCAGTTGTGCAGCAGACATACATGGAGCTGCAAGGACAGCGATGCTGTTGAGGAACCTTGTCAGGATCAACAGCATAAGCTTTGCAGCAGGGCTTGATGTCCCAAACCAGGGTGAGACTCTGAGATCCAAGCCATTTCTGAACACCACCACTCCTAGAATATGTAGCCCTGCAACACACATAGTGGATATTTACATTCTTCAAATTATTTCAATTTATATAGTTTTCTATAGTTCTTTCTATAGGAAGAGATGATCTGACCTTCTTTAGTTCAAATTTGAGCTGTAAATCTAATAACTCCTGTGGCTTTATGCCAAACATCATCATCTGTTGTGTCTAAGCCATGTAAGCATGTGAATTTACTGTCTACAGTCTTCTGCGTTCCCTGTACTCACCTCATACATCTGAAATACACAGAGGACTGCTGCGTGGCTGCCAAAGATCATCTGAAGTCTTTGGCCTTCCAGCAACCAGGACACCTGGCTTGGCTGGTAGAAGGAGCCTGTCATGTGAGGCATTTTCATGTTGTGGCTGCCTGTGATTGCAAAAAAATGGACCCGATGATCCTTTCAGTTCTGGATACCACCTTTTCTTCCCCCAAGATAACTGCCTGTGGAACTGTACTGGGGGCTGCAAAATGATGGTGCAGAGAGCTCTCATTTGGCACAGGAGTGTGAGAAAAAATGAAAATTCAGTATGGAGAAGAGTTGTTTTGACTGTATTAAGTGGAGGTTACGGTCATGGTGGTTCTCAATAAATTGATGATAATGATGGATATTTATATGGAGCTTTTGCTATCCAATAACAATATAAAACAGTGGATTTTGAAAGTACCAAAATAAGTCAATAAAAATATTGTTTTCTGAATCTTTGCTAGTTTTTGTCTGCACACCGACAGAGGTAAGAATGATGGCCTCTGCTGTACAGATGACACATAACAACTCTTCAGTGAGAGATGACTTAGTGCATGCACTGTCATTTAGGGTGTGGAAGTCTTAATACTTGGTATATCTATTGCTTAAAGGATTTTTCATCTCACAGCTATGGAAGAAATTACTATGCAGCAGAGAAACATTCAGACTTGCTTTAAATTAGAGATGTAGGAGCTGGCAGTGGTCCAAAGCATAGGTTAAATCATGCTGTGAGGCACTCTGTGTTGAACGAGGCGGCTGCTGGTGCCTGAGATAGCTCATTTAGAGCTGCTCTGTGCTAGGTTCACAGTGGTCCGCTGGAGAAGATATCCCTTTAGGGCTAAGCTCTGACTGACTTGCACAGTGAGAGAGAGAGGAAAAGTTTGGAGTTCCCTCTCGGCTCTTGGACAAGAGTGAACCTGGATTAAAATCTTATATTCTGAGATGGTTCCTCAGGAGAATCTCAGGATCTCAAAGAGGAAGGAAAATAAAATGGAGCAGGAAACATGAGAACTGGAGCTGTAGCTCTCAGTCCTCCTCTTTCTGGTGGATTGGCTTGGTAACACAGATAGCATGGCATGCCCCTCCACCGTAGGGTCACAAATGTCTCTGCTCTCCTCATTATGATCCTGACTGCCAGGCACATTTGGTGCTTTCACCACAGATCTCTTCCTACAGCGTGCTAAATGTAACTGATGTCAGAAAAAATACTGTTCCAAAAGTTAAAGGGTCAGATCATCTGGATACATGTCCCCAGGTATTTTTGTTCAGGAACAAAAGCTTTGGTTTAGCTCTGTGGCTGAATGACTAGAGATGGCAATATTGTGCCTGATTTTAGTAAAAAAGACAAGCCCTGAAAATAATAATTATTTTAAAAATCCAACAGAGAAATACATGTAGAGTGGAGAGCCTCATCAACACAAACCTTGGACTTCTATATTTCTGTATGATAAAAATTCATTAAAAGTAATTCAAGATCTGTGTCTTTCTTAAATATAAAACAAGACAACACCATACAACATGCAAGCAAATGTTTAATATATATCAGAAAAATGAGTTACATAAATCTGTGCACAATAGGATTGCTTGACAGGTAATTTGTAACCTAATTCATAAAAGTCTAATAACAATAAAAGATAAATATAGAGCTACATTTAAAGCTGTCATACAAAGATTTGATAACTTATAAGATAATTGGTATTTGTGTTCTGGTAAAGGCTGCTAAACAATTATTTCTTCTAAAAAAAAGGTTATCATCCTCTGAACAAAGTGCCATCGCTGATCTGCGCAGTGACAGAAGAAGTTTTCCAGTTTATTAGAGCTACATTTTCATCCAACATCAGGGGTTTATTTGATCTTTGGTGGTCAGAAAATTTGGACTGGAAAAGTCTGGTACTTCAGTGTAATCAGATATGAATCCCATACAGAATAAACAGACCTATTATTAGTTTACTATGCTGCTTTTACCCTTAAAGCAAAATAACATACATAAAGAAAAGTAGGTAGATAGCCATAGGCAGTAACATTCATTACATTATTACTTAAGCATGGAGGAAACATCACACAAACAATATTAAGTTGATTGTCGGTATACATTGAACAGTTTATGATAATAATGAGCATAGCGAGATCTGAGAAAGAAACAAAGTTCCTTGTCTGCGTCAACTCTCCTCTCAGGTTTGTAAAGATCCCTGGGTGTCCGGGAGCTTTTTGAGATTCTTGATCTTACAAGGATGCATCCCTATTGCCAGAGTTAGGGTAGATGGAAGGAATTAGAAAGAGTTTGTGCTGGAATGGAAGAGCAGAGAAGTCTTATTGATTGTGTTAGATTATGTTTAAAGACAGAAATCAACTGCAGACCATGACTGACACTGCCCAATGTCAGAGTCAACATGAATACGGGAGATATCAACTCTTACTGCTGCAGTAGTCTCAAATTCTGCTCATATGGCCTGAGACAGTCCATAGATGGAATATTATTCAAAAAATGTACCTGCATGCAGTTACAATACAACAGCTCATTCATTCACCTACAAAAGACAACTGGACTTTCTTGGACCGTGAGAAGCATAGAGAAGTTGTCACGTGCGTGAAAGCTAAAAGGCCGCTACCACATGACAGAGAACAAAGGACTGCCAGGAGCAGAGCACAGGTGAGAGGTGACAACGATTATCACCTTGTCCTGCATCTGCCTTGAAGGATAGATGCAGTTATGTCCTGAAGGAACATGGCCAGGTTGATCCTAGCTGACTATCTCCCTCCTGCAGTTGAGGATTTGGGATGGTCCCACAGTGCCTGCGCCAGCCTCATGGTCCTGAAGAAAGGTAAGATGCTCTTGAATAAGTAGAGGGCTGTATGCAGCTTGGGATGTATAAACTGGCTTTGAAGATCAGAATGAAGGTTATGCTATATTTCCGGTAGTTTGCATTTCTAAGAACATGGATAGTCCAGATATTTTAAACCTACCCTCTAAACTTCAGATGGAGATCTGCTAAATACAATAAACGCTTGTGGAATTATTGCTGAAATGACTTCAGTATCTTGAGTAAAATGTTTTGGGAGCTTATTAAATTGGACTAGAACAGCTGTTTAATATATTCATGAAGGTTGTATTGATTGTGGGATGTTTGTCTTAGAATCAAATGGCCATAGCTTCAAAATGCAAGATGTTTTGAGTACTTTTAATATTTCATTAATCTTTACTCTGGCTGCTTTGGAAATTTGAGCTTATGGATTGTTCTTTTAAGTTAAATTTTTTTCAGAATTTAGCTTCTTGAACTAATATTCTTTTAAAGCTATTTGTACATTATTTTTTCCAAAATGCAGTATGCAAGACATTGGGGAAATGAAATTGATTTCATAATGCATAAGGTTTCTGAAATGAACAAAATAACATATGCTGAAGTGTACCCCAGTGACATCAGAGTGGGGCTCAGATCGTAGCGCTTCTATACAGGCTGATTAACATCTCACCTAACTCAGCTGCTCTGTCTATAGGATTAAAGTACTTCTAAGAGTCAGTAAAATGAATCATAACAATAAAAGTTAGCTAGAAATGTTCCTACACAAGTTATCACTGCATTAAAGCTGAGGATTTCTTAAAATCACTCAGTGACATTCCCCAGATGCTGATCTTATTTCCTATATTTTTTCTTAAGCTGTTGTACAGAATATGGCAAGAAGCATGAATTCAGTGCTATGGACTGTACAGAATGTTAATTAATTATGATTGACTGATTTTTACTTTTGTGGGGACTAAAACTTTATTTCACTTAGAATGAAAGTGTGCAGTTTTATTACTGACATTAAACTTTCCTTGTTTGCAAGGAAGAAGAGGGCTACTTTTGCTGTGCCAACTTTAAAGAAACTGTACCTGTACAGCAATTAGACTTCAATGACTGTACAGCTCCACTCCTTTCCCTCTTGCCCTTCACCTGGGGGTACTTAATACCCTGCAGGAACAGATTCTTGGCTGGTGTGTTACTCTTACTAAGGTGGTTTGACTGAACTTTAAGGCTACATTTACAGCATCTTAAAATCCCACAGTATTGTCTGATCAATGTAAAGCAGAACACCGGGAACTGCAGTGCTAAAATTGCACTTGTGAATAGTTTGTGGACCATTACCACTATTTTTACAGAAGGGCAAATGGGATACAGAGAAAGTGATTTTGCTCTAGCTCAAGGCAGGTGCTGAAGAAACTACAGAATGGCTACCCAGGACTCTAGTGTGCTTTTTAAGTCATGCTACCTTTTCAGCAAAAGTTGAGCTCTCTCTGTTGAAGTGTGCTGCAAACCAAGCTATATGTAAGCAAATAAGAATATTTCAATACCTGTGTGAGGTGTTTGAAAAACCAAGCATTTTTCAAGGAAAAATAAGGTGCTTGCAGCTGTTCTACCAGCAGTATTTATCACCTTGGGCATCCTTTTCTTTCACCGTGTTTCCGTAAATGAAAATGTGTTGTTCTGATTACATATGTTATTGCTGCAAGTGCCTTGGAAGAAGGGGTATCTGGAGCTGCCAAAGGCTGGCTGGAGGAAAGATTAGTGCAATCAAACCTAGCTTTGTTTCAAAAACCCTGCTTTGATGAGGACAAGCAGGAGAAGTGGTCTCTGTGGTTCCAGAAGTATCAGAGGGAAGAGGTGTTTGCAGGCTTGCTTTCAGCATTAACCTTTATCAGAAATATTGCTGAAGGAAGCCATGGCACAGGCCCAGAACAGGGTTATGATAATTCAGAACAACTTAGTTGAAAATCACAGAGCTTTCCAAGGTTTATCAGGTTGGGAATTTCAAAACTGAAAAGGTGAGGGGATTAAAACTCTGTGCTTATTTACTTTTCATTTGTGTAATATTTACTCCTATAGTCAGAAAAACAAATTAATAAAACAGTACACAGTAGGAGAAATGCATGCACTTGGGAGCATGTATGAGCTGGGTATAGGTTAAAAAATAACATAATTAGTTTTCTACATGTTTTGTTTATCTGGGAATATGATTATATTAATATCAAAGATTAGATGTAATCACTGATACCTAGCGGTTTGTACATGGACGTGTACTGATAAGCAATGAGTGCTTGTAAAATGCAGACTGGAATTCTGACATGACTCTTGAAGCTGTGAGTTTCATTTCTTGGAGAATGGCACAACTATTATAAAATATATAGAGACATAGATGCAGTGGTGTCCAGCGACAGGACTAGGGGCAATGGATGCAAACTGAAACATAAGAGGTTTCAGTTGAATATGAGGAAGAACTTCTTCACTCTGAGGGTGGCAGAGCACTGGAACAGGCTGCCCAGGGAGGTTGTGGAGTCTCCTTCTCTGGAGATATTCAAAGCCCGCCTGGATGAAGTCCTGTGTAGCATGCTCTAGGTGAGCCTGCTCTAGCAGGCGGGTTGGACTAGATGATCTCCTGAGGTCCCTTCCAACCCTTACGATTCTGTGATTCTGTGATTCTGTGATTCTGTGAGCAGACAGTTTCTCCAGGAGAATGCTGTGGGAAACAGTGTCAAAGACTTTGTTAAAGTCTAAGGAGACAACATCCTCAGCCTTTCCCTCATCCACGAAGCAGTTCACTGTCCTAGAAGATCAGATTGGTCAAGCAGGACCTGCCTTTTATAAACCCATGCTGACTGGGCCTAATCACTTGGTTGTCCTGAACATGACACATGATGGCACTCAAGATGAACTGCTCCATAACCTTGCCCAACACCAACATCAGGGTAACAGGCCTGTAGTTCCCTGGATCCTACTTCTGGCCCTTCCTGTAGATGGGCATCCCATTTGCTAACCTCCAGTCAACAGGGACCTCCTCAGTCATCCAGGACTGATGAAAGATGATTGAAAGTAGCTTTGTGAGCACTCCTGCCAGCTCCCTCACTACCCTTGGGTGGATCCCATCTGGCCCCATAGACCTGTGTGTCTAAGTGGAGTAGCAGGTCACTAACCATTTGCCCTTGGACTATGGGGGCTTCATTCTGCTCCCCATTCCTGTCTTCCAGCTCAGAGGGCTGGGCACTTGGAGAACAACTGGTGTTACTATTAAAGACCAAGGCAAAGAAGCCATTAAGTACCTCAGCCTTTTCCTCATCCTTTGTCACTATGTTATGCATCCAGTAAAAGACAGAGATTTTCCCTAACCCTCCGTTTATTGCTAATGTATTTATAGGAATATTTTTACTGCCTTTATGGCAGTAGCCAGATTAAGTTCTAGTTTGACTTTGGCCCTTCTAATTTTCTCCCTCCATTGTGTCATGACATCCTTGTAGTGGCCTGCCCCTTCTTCCGAAGGCCATAAACTCTTCCTTTTTTCCTGAGTTCCAGCCAAAGATCTCTGTTCAGCCAGGCCAGTCTTCTTTTCTTATAGCTCGTCTTTCAGCACGTGGGGACGGCCATTCATTCACAACACCCTTTGGGACATGTTGTACCCCATCTGTCACCAGCAGGCCTGGTGTTGTGTAGACGGACCCATGATGAAAAAAACCAAAATTCTGATGGTGACACCAGGCTTGGAGCAAGGTATTGATCTGCTGGCTCCTCCTGTTTCTTCCCTCATCTGTCCCCAGAACTGGAAGGATAGAAGAGAACAGTACTTGTGCTCCTGATCTCTCATCCAGTCATCCCAAGGCCCTGAAGTCTCTCTTGATTGCCCTCTATATGACAGTGCATATCTTCTCAGAATCTTTACGCATGTGCAGGATCAAAAAACTCAGACTACTAATTACAGTTTGAAAACATGCAAGACAAAATTAGAGGAAGAATGGTCAGAAACTGTTTGGCTCAGTGGCAAGCTGAAGCAAAGGAAAGTGACCGTGCTGGAAAGGGCCTGCAGGTAATTTTGTGATATAATAAGACAGGCAAAAAGGCCAAAGTGATTCAGAGTTTCATGTTCAGAGGTGGTACGTTTCAGAGCAGCGCAGTTATATTTCTTCTTTCTATCACTGTGGTATAACCTCAGCCAGCACATTGTGCTCAGTCCGGAACACATAACTGCCAGATAGATCCTGATGAACTGGGGCTTGTTCTTAGATGAAAACCAAAAAATGATTAGAGAACTGAAAGGATTTTTAGCAAAACGTTAAAGGATACCGATATTTCAGCTAGCAAGTGGAGACACTGTCTGGCTGCAAGTTGGGCAAATATAAATCTGAAGGACTGACAGTAATTGTTGGAGGGAACTAAAATGAAGAGTAGGCAGGTCAAGAGCTAAAAGAAAGCCTAATGAGATATATGAACCTGAACAAGGCAAAGCATTGAGGTCTAATTCCATGTAATTATTCATACCTCTAAGTCTCACTGAACTCAACTTGATATTTGTTATCTAAACACCTTCATGGTTCCTCAGCAAGGCTTGCCAAGCCAAACAGCTGATGCATTTGCAGTGTTTTGTCACTTGTACTTACCCAGAGCTGTAGCATGGGTTGACATGTTGGGGTCTGTGAAGACTGGCAGCATGCTGTCATGGATCAATCTAGGAACAGTTTTTGGCAGTGTAAAATGTCAAAAACAGCAGGACAGGTGGTAGGATAAGTGATCAGCAGCTTGTTTGTTGTCACTGATGACACTGCCTTCTGCTGACAAGGTGTTATGCTGTTCTTGATTTGAAATGAAATGCAGGCCTTTTCTCAACTGTGAGTTGAATATGACCCTCTGTGATAGCTGATCATGATTGGCATGGATTATCTCTGAGAATGGGCTCCTTGTGCTCAGTCTCAGTCTGTGTTTGGTTACTTAGCCATGACAATGACTCTGGATCCAATGCTCCTGAGAAGGATCTTGAGTCAAAAAAAATTGTACTTTAAGTCAAGTCCAGCATGTGATGAACAACCCTAAAGAAATAGTTCTGGAGCTGAGGATGTTGAGAAGGGTTGCACATATGTCCAGAAGGGATGCAATGTTGAAAAGCTGAGTTAATAGAAGGTAGCTGTTAATTTAACGTCCACAGTTATTTTGCTTAAGGTTTCCAAAAGGTTGGTGTTGTATCTTGCATTCCAGTGACACAAGCAGGATGTGGTTTGCTCTTTTAGATGCTGCTCTTTACAATACTGTTAGGTTTTGGAGCAGTGAAATATTACAGAAATGAAATATCTGCTGGCAGTGGAAGATCACTAAACAGAATGATTTGTGACACTGATTTAGTTGACTGAAAATGTTACAGCAGTTTTCAGCTACACTGGCTGTTAAAGATGTATGCTGGTAAGGAAACAGCAAAACTTGGATACTGACTGAGACAGCTCCGATCTACTAAGAGGATCAGACATGATCCTTTATGTGAAGAAAAGATGATGGGCAGGCCTTTTTAGGTTCTAGTTTCTACGCCTCATTGATTTCTTGCCATTCATTTATAGTCTGATAACAGTCAGTCAGGGACTGTCCTGCTTTCCAACAGTAGCTCTGAAAAAATAACTGGAATAACATTAGCATCTGTTTACCATCTCCTCTTTTCCTTTCTGTTGGCTTGCTTGCTAGTTTGTCTTCCAGGTGATGTTGGCTGTTTTTGCTTCTCTTTAGCAAACATTTAAGAAACACGCCATGGATTTCTTTCCATTTTCACCACAGGTTTTGGTCCTGCCTGCTGCATTCCACCTTCTATCAAATATTTTATTTCTTTGCTGCCAGATAAGAGGTTCTAGTGATGGAAATTTGAGGAGACTATGGTACCTCTGCCTGGGTTTCTTGTCCTTCCTTATTCTTCCAAATGCTTTTCTTCTGCTATCTTTCTCCTTCCCAGCAGCCAATGTGCCGTTGTACTGGAAATGAGGGATGCATGTATCAAGGTGTTTGTTAGTATAGTTTAAACCATAGGCTGTTATCTAGGAAACAACCATACTGAAAAGATTTGTTTCCAGTAATTTCTAGTGTGGTGGTGCATGATGGACCAAACAGAAACTGTGACATGGACACTTTGAGTAACGCCAGGTAACATTTCTTGCACAGTTCCTTCCCCTGCTATTGTATTTTGTCCTTAGGATTTACTAGGCACTGAAAAGGTTTATAGCACCCACAATGCAAAGTCTTAATCATGTTGCTTTTGCATGCATAGACTTTTCATGAGGCCTTAAAATAACTTTATACAAGAAAGCTAAAACGTACTCTGGAGTGAGTTCTATGTTAAAAGGGGAAATAAACATTTGGTATTTCATTACAGAATTGTACAATGCAGAGGTGAGTAGAGGTGAGACTACAGTGAAATATGGAATACACTTTCCAGAAGGAATATAGGTTTAAAAGAAAAAAGAAAGGATAGAAACATTACATTGTTTGGCGGGGTAATATCATTTGGTTGCTGAAGACTATGGGTAATTTGGCACAATGTAATATGTAAGTTGTTTTAAGAGAATAGAACAGCCAAATACATATTTATAGATGGATATCTTTCTCACAGTACTGTCTATGCTACCAGTGTTATGGGGGAAAAAAAAGTGCACAACCCCTGCTAAAGACCCTTAAAAAACTGAGGTCAGTGGTATTTTAAAGTCATTTGCCTTTTTTTTAATGATAGTAATGGATCTCTCACTCTTTCTCTCACTGAAACCAAATTACTGTAGTCCTTCACCTTCTTCATTGTATTAACTGTACAAGCTTAAAGCAAGCAAAGAAATATTTCCTGGACTCAGGCCCACGTAGATTTTGTTTATTTTGTGAAGCCCCTTGGGTCCTTACACAGGGGGGTCGTTTGTGCTCACCATGGGAAAGCCAGTGCAGAGCTGAGTCCAGCAGAGCTCACTGCAGGTGTGGGCTCAGGTGCTCATTCTGCAGACTTTCTGCACAGGGCTGAAAACGATATTGCGAGTGAAAAATCCCTGCTTCTGCGCAGGTAAAATATAAAGACAGTGCTGAGAAATCGCTGCTCGGTTGGGTGATTTACTGTATCATTTGCATAGGAACAGGCAACAAACCATCATGCACCAAAGTTTCAGACAAACAGATCGCACTAAATTGTTCTTTATAAGGATGGGACTAATATTCCCTGTGTGTTTGATTTATACACCAATAACCGAAACTTTATTCAAGGAAAAACGATGAAAAAGGAGGAGGAATTATTAATTCTTGCAGAGTACCAGCCAAAGCATTCACGTTACAGCCCTCTCCAGGGAATGGAGTGGCTTTGCAAAGGAATGATGGAAGAGCTCATGCTCCAGAAAGCCTTTCTCAGGACTTTTACAGTCTCAGCCACCTCTACTGGCTGCTGGAAAGAAAAGCTGTGACCAAAACACTGCCTGTTCCCTACCCTACCTCTGCCCTGCCCTCCCTTTCTGGCCCACTGCTGGAGAAACCTGGGCAGCCCCAGCCTTTCCAGGAGCTCATTGATTTTGTGCATAACCCCTGCCTGGATGGCTCTCCACATGCCTCTTCCTCAAGGCGCTGTGCCTGCAGGCAGTTCCTCAGTGCAGTAAATGCTGTTGAGCTTTGGCTACTGTGAAGATCCAGCCTGTCAGACTCAGCAACAGCATTTAGGTCCAGAAAGCAACCCGGTCAACATACAGTGTTTCTGTGGTTCCTTCTCAACTTTATTTCTGTTCCTGCTGTTATACTGAGAAGCTGGCTTTGGCTCTATAGGGAACATACTCTGTACATATGGAGAAAAAAAATTACTGTTAGTTTAATAAATATCATAACTGAATAATTAAAATTCAGCAAACATATTCTTAGTTCAGTCACAGTGATATGGATGCTTATGGTCCATGATAACACAGGAAAAGCATCCCACACTCAGAATCTTTGTTAGAAAAAGCCTCCTACTAATATCTGTCCCTTTTCTCTGGTGGCAGACTTACTTCTCCAGAGTCCCTGGCTCCCAAGACTGATAGCTTGTGCCTACCTTGAGCAGGATGGGGAGGGGGTGTGTGAGTGTCTGTTAACAAGAAGTCCTCAGAGTTCTGGTGAATACCTCAGGAGGCATTTGATGTTCATGGCAGTGGTCCCTTCTTCGTCCTAAGTACTGGGGTCCACTCAGTCTTGTTTTCATGAATTTTCAGTATGTCATAGGTACATGATCTCCCATACCTTTATTGGTTCAAAGGTTGTGTTGTAACAGTCATTAATGCAAAAGATGTAAATGTGCTGGGCAGAACTTGCGTACAAACTTAACCAGCATGGACCTGGCCTCCCAGGAACGTTGTGTTCTATCTGGTAGAAACCTTTCAAATACATTGCAAGCAGGTACTATTGAAATCTCATTCAGGAAATGTAGTATTCTAGTAGGAAGCATAAACCACATAAAACCAGGGCTTAGCTTGATCCATCTCACATGAATATGGAATTGGTCTGAGGGACTTTGGAGGCGAAGGCAGCTTTGCTGAGCAGGCTTGCCTTCAGACCTGTCAGTTAATGCTCAGCCAACAAGTCCAAGTGTTTGCACTCACTTGGAAGGCAGAGAAAAAATTACACTGGACTTCTGCACCTAGTGGCCTTAGACTGTAGCTGCACCTTTGCATTAAAATGTGTTAATTGTATTATACTGTGATCCAAGTATAACCTGAATAAACTGAAGTGTCTGTGAAATAGAAGTTTTACTTGAGCTTCTACTCTGTAAGTACTTTGACTTGAGAGCTGAGGATTTATTACAGTTTGGGGTAATGATCCGTCTGTTATGGATCACAGTCAATCATCAATTTCAAAGTGAAAAATGAAGTGCAATTGAAAAGATTTGGTTTTCCTTCCAACTCATTTGTACCTTTCCTATTCAGATTACAGAATTTCAATAGCAGGCTGGGAAATATGTTCCTGCAGATACAGTGTCCCATTGAAATAATGTCCTCTTGATAAGGTTTATTTGCTCACTATTGAGTGGTGTGGGGTTTTTTTTTCAAATCAGAAGTAGAACAGTGACTGTCTTCTGCAATATCACAAACACAGCTGAACTTTACAGGGAGGTCCTTATAAGATGAGCCCTCAGGGATGATAAAACATCTTTCATATCACAACCTAGCTGTGGGAAGCATCAACACATGAAAACATGTGGAAGGTGAAAACTTTAACAAAAGCTATAGGACACTTTAAAAGGAAGAAGGAGACAAAGTAGGGGAGGAAATATAGATCCAGTTTCCTTTCTGTGGAAAAAGGATGAGTGTGGTGTCCTGGTGTGGTTCCCGTGCCTCCCACCAGTGGCTGTCATGGGGTCCTTTAGAGGGTTTCCTGCTTTGAGCGTGGGACAACTGTTGAGACCTGGCTCCAGAAAGTGATACCTCAGTTTAGGGACTTCAATATGTTTCTGCAGAGTCTAAGACATCCTTATGCGGCTGGTGGATAAGACACAGGCCCTAGGGGACACCCCACCTCGAATGTCAGCTGAAGACCGTGAGTTGTACCTCAAAGTCTTCAAGGAGGCACAAAGCAGTGCTCCTGCAGAGCCAGCTGCCTCCATCCTGCGCTGTCCGTGCTGCTCAGGGGAGGCTGGTTGTCCACTGTGGTGCCACAGGTGGACAGGAATTCTCCACAGATGAACCTTTAACAGAGGTGATGACTAAAGGGAAATACAGAAGCTGTGCCAGTATGTCCCTTCAGTGTTTTCTCCTGGCTGTATTTCACACATTCCTTGCCAAACAGCAAGGAAACATTAAAGGGATGTTAGTGTATTGAAAATATAGCTTCTGATGTAAAAAGATTTTAATAAACACCATTTATTAACAGGTAGGCCAGACTCTGAGAGCATAATCAATATAGATCCATTGATTTCTGTGGATTAACAGTAGCTAGTGTGTCTTGCAAATGATTTACAAACTTGCTTTTTAAAAACATATACATTTTTTTCTTTTGTTTTGTTCTCTTCTTGGTATTGATAAGAGTCATCTCAGTAGAGAGAAATTGATTTAATAAATGACTACACACAAAGTACTGTCAAATGCACAATGTAACAAACTGCAGGAAACAGAGGACATTCTTCTTTCACCTATAGTAATTTTAGGAGTTGCTTGTAACTATAACAGGAGCTAGATTTTCAGGGAGAAATGAGATTTTCACTTTCATGGTGCCTCTTCAATTTCTAGAGCTGAGCTTTTAATATTTTTTCCCAGCATTTGTTTTAAATATAGAGCATTTAATGACTGTTTGAAAAATCATATTTGCTTTTATATGATTTATTTATTTGTGAATTATTTGATAGGTTACACAAAAAAAGACAGTGTATACTTTTATTACCCATATTAAGTATGCTCAGAGTGTACTAAGAAAATCATAAAATATACAATATATCTTACATGACTGCAGTAATTCACAAAGCCATTGAGATTTTCCCAGAACTACAGGGGCATGAGGAAAACCAGACTGTCTGGAGCAAACTGAATAAACAGGATGTTCAAAGTGATGAGTTTAAATAAAGGAATGTGCTTTTGGCCTCTGATCCCCCACACCTAGCTCCATGACTGAGGACTTGCATTTGATATTAACTCCCTGTTGTGGTTTAACCCCAGGTGGCAACTCAGCCCCACGTAGCTGCTTGCTTACTCCCTCCTGGTGGAGTGACGGAGAGAATCAGAAGAGCAAAGGTGAGAGAACTTGTGTGTTGGGATAAAGACAGTTTAACAGGGAAAGCAAAAGCCACAATGCAAGCAAAGAAAACCAAGGAATTAATTCACCACCTCCCATGGGCAGGCGGGGGCTCAGCCATCTCCAGGAAAGCAGGGCTCCATCATGCGTGACAGTGACTTGGGAAAAAAAATGCCATCACTCAGAACGCCCTCTCCTTCCTACCCCTTCTCCCAGCTTTATATAGGAAAAATTTCTTCACAGAAAGTGTTGTCAGGCACTGGAATGGGCTGCCCAGGGAAGTGGTCGAGTCCCCATCCCTGGAGGTATTTAAAAGGCAGGCAACCGAGGTGCTTAGAGACATGGTTTAGTGGTGGGATGGCAGTGTTAGGTTAACAGTTGGACTTCATGATCTTGGAGGTCTTTTCCAATCTAAACAATTCTATGGTTCTATATACTGAGCATGTGGTCATATGGTCTGGGATATCCCTTTGGTCAGTTGGGGTCAGCTGTCCTGGCTGTGTCCCCTCCTAACTTCTTGTGCCCCCCAGCCTCCTCGCTGGTGGGGTGGGGTGAGGAGCAGCAAAGCCCTTGACTGTGTGTAAGCCCTGCTCAGCAGTAATGAAAACGTCCCTGTATTATCAACAGTGTTTTGATCATAAATCCAAAACATAGCCCCATACTAGATACAGTGAAGAAAATTGACTCTATCCCAGCTAAAACCAGAATACTTCCATGAGATCTATTGGTCTGCAGCATTTCTAATGGCTATTTTTCATCATTCAGCATATTCCCCGCGCTGACTGGTCATTTTAATTTCAGAACATTCTGAGATGTTTTTCCATGTGCAAAACTTCATTAGATCTTACAGCCTGCCCATTCTCTATCATTAGGACAGAGAAAAATATCTACACATCAGTCTCCCACAAATCGTTAACGCTAAAGTGTGACACCAGTCTTCATGTTGTATAAGCAGTCCCTGCTCTTCCACTGTGAAAGGAAAAAAAGTCACTTCCCATTAAAACCTCGTTTACCAGCTGCACCGAGATGGCTATGGCTGCAGGAGTTGCACTGCTGCTGAAGTGCTCCTGGATCCTTCAGTCTCAGCTCCTTTTAAAGGCTGCTTCTATGCTGAAATGTATTTCACTGTCTTTCATTATCAGCACACACTGAGGACTTGAAAGAGCTTTGTTATAATAGAAAGTCATAGGAGTGAGAGGAGTCCACAACAAACAGCCATCACCAAGCAATTAGAGATCCTGTGTTTCTTCTGAACGTCTGAATTCTCAGTACTGTGATCCTGGTAATCTGACCTCTTTAGAAGCTGGGTAAAATCAACAGAAAGAGCTAGAGAAACTGACTTTGAGACAGACATTTCTTCTCTTACTGCATTTGTACTTAACACAACAGGTCAAGTAACAGTATAGGCCAGGGCTCTGTGGAAAAACTACAGATAGATGGAAGAAGACTGGGTAATTTGAAGAGCATAAATATTTCTGTTGTTCTTGTCTTGGTTGCACACAACTGTCCACAACCTTGAGGGAATGGTAATGGTTGGTATATCTGTCATAGCTTAGAGCATCCAAAACATCAAGGTCAAGAAAGCATCACAACCCAGTGAGCCTCACAGTTGATAGATTGCTTAATTATCTCAGCCCCTGGATGAATAAAACCCAGAACCGTTCGCAGGAGATTCTTTGTAGAAGCCAGGCTGACAAAGGTTTAGTCAAGTATGGCAACTTTAGCAAAGATTTGATAAGATCAGTGTGTTAGACAAAAAAGGAACAACAAAACCCTAACGACTACAAAGCCCCTCTGCTATGTCCTTAGATACACCGTGCATTTGACAGGTACTTAGCAATAGAACAAGATAGAAGTCTTTATGAACTGCCATCACTGGTAACTCATCAAATGGGGAGAAAAATGGCTGGCGCCTTTGACAGTTGTTTCTCACAAGTATCCAGCAGCTGGGCTGGACTGATTACATTCATGCCTCAAACATAAAAAATGAGATGCTGGAATGAAATTGTCTAATAGGCAGCAGAGATTATGGTGAATTGATGCCATCCAGGGAAGAGGTTTCTCAATTAATCACACAGAAAGTAAAGAGAGGGGGGAAAAATCCAATGTCTACTAACTCTCAGAATAGAAAGTATTAAATATGCAACTGCTGGGGTCACTTCATTAAGGAGGAGAATATTTCCACTGAATCCTGACTCAGGTTGTGTGCACTGAACCTGGAAATAATGTTTAGAGACAGATTATTCTTTTTAATTTTCTCCTTTGCAGACAGTGACAAAAATGAGGGCGATAGGAAATAATTTCTCCCAACATTCTATCAAAGGTGTTTTCCTTAGGGGCCATGATACTGTCTTATAACTGCACTTAGACTGCTCGAATTTATACCAGGATTAGGAGACCTGAATTTTGGAAACTTTGGAAATGTTGATAGTTTTATGAGGGACATTTTTCATTAAAGGTTTTATGTGCTGAGGGGAGAGAGAAGGCAGAAATCCTCCTCACAGTTTCCTGCTCACACTTCTCTGTTTTAAATTGTAATGGGCCATGTATGGGACCTACAGAACCCACAGATCACTCATATCCTTAAACTGATTCTCCCAAGAAAAAGGGAAAATGCAGTCTCTGGAGAGGCTTCCAAAATTTCGGACTGTTTCTAGACATGTCATTCCTTGTATCAAGGGATATAAATGGCAACTAAACCTCTTCTAGAAGAAGAATCTGAATCTGTGCATGGGATTTTATACTCACTGGGACCAAGAAGAGTTTGTAAAATTATCTCCAAAGAAGATAAACTTACAGGACTCTGCAAAGGACAGAAAAAAGCTGTAGAAAAAAAAGATGCATGGAGATTTTAGGCTAGGAAATTAGTGAGGGGTTTTCATAATGAATTCTGCAGCAAGGGAAAATTCTTCCATGCAGGAGGTGAAGAAAAGACCCCTCCAGACTTCATATGTCTCAAAGGAAAAAAAAAAAAAGAGGAGGAAGAGTTATTATTATTGTGATGATGTTGAGAGGATGCAAGCACTAATTGCTCAAGTACTGTAAAACACAGGTACAGGATTGCTTTAGCATCATGACACTAAATTCATCTATAGGACAAGACCATAGCATGGTGGGCCAAAATATATTCTGGTGTGCTAGGATTGAAGGTTAATACTGTTTTGTATGTTTTGGGAGTGCATTGGCAGAGTTGAGCTCAAGCTTTACTTCAGACTTGTGTCTTTAGGGTCGATTGAGTTGTAAAGCTGTCCCTGGTCATTTGGGCAAAACAAAAAAGGACAACCTAAGGGGTGCTGTCTTTATTACATTCTGGCATTAGGCTGGTGCTGGGAGCTGCCCTAACCTCGATAGCCTTATGTGCACCTAACCTTGTCTTTGACCTCACTTTGCCTGGGAGAGAGCTCTTTACTGATGCCTGAAGCATTGGTCTCCCCTAGTGTAGGACCTCTAAAGAGAGGTGAAGCAGGGGTGAAGGGTGACAATTAGTCAGGGTCTTTTGCCAGAGGAGAACCAGCTTATTTCAAATTTCATTTGTCATAGTATAGAAACACCTGTAGGGTGAGCTGGGAGTGAAAATCACACAAAAAATCTCTGTTACCCACTCCCCTTTCTCTATGTACGTGCAGAGCAGTCACAGGTGGTCTGTGGAGGGCAGGGTTTGTTGGTGTAATCCTAATAGACTTAGTTTTCTATCTAACTTATAGCAAGGTCCTCAGTAACTCATCAGAGGTAAGGGGGAGCAAGGGAGGAAGCATTGCTGAACATGTGGCTCTAAGCAGTACACAAGGTGATGCTGAGGCAATGATACTCCAAAGTATCCCTTTCCTCTCCTCAGTAAATCACTGAATGTATCGGTTTGTGTTCATTTGGGCCTCAACTATGAAGCTCTACTAAATAATCTTAATTAAAATTAATTTATTTTGCTTGCACATTTAATTTATGAAAATAAGTATAAATCCCATGTGGTTATTGTCCTGGTTTCAGCTGGGATAGAGTTAATTTTCTTCCTAGTAGCTGGCATAGCGCTGTGTTTTGGATTCAGTACGAGAAGAATGTTGATAACTCACTGATGGTTTAGTTGTTGCTGAGCAGGGCTTACACCAGTCAAGGACTTTTCTTCTTCCCCTGTTCTGCCAGGGGCACAAGGAGCTGGGAGGGGGCACAGCCAGGACAGCTGACCCCAACTGGCCACAGGGCTATTCCAGACCATATGGCGTCATGCGCGGGGGGAGTTGGCTGGGGCGGGGAGAGAGATCGCTGCTCGGGACAGTGTGGGCATCGGTCAAGGGGTGGAGAGCAATCGCACTGAGCATAATTTGTTTTGTATATTCTGTATATTCACTCAACCCACGGGTTTCACTTTTTTTTCCCCAGTCCTCTCCTGCACCCCACTGAGGGAGGGGGAGAGTGAGCGAGTGGCTGTGTGATGTTCAGCTGCCTGGCGGGTTAAAGCACAACAGTTATACAAACAGATAAGTGATATCTACAGATATCATTTTTTCTTGCAAAGTGAGATAAGCTGTTTTGCTGTGTCCGTGTTGTTATATCTGTTTCCATATTAAGGGTGTGGAAGACAGTGCTTCGCATTTCTGTACTGAAACAGCTGAAACAATCAAGCTTTCCAGTGTGGGCAAGTTCTGATACCTCAGAACTTTCTTTTGTCAGTACTCAATGGCTGTTGTGGTTCCTGGGAGGGTTCAGTCTCTGAAGGTTGCATTATCCATACCACTGGGGAAAAAAATGAACCAGATCTATGCATCTAAATCTATATATGTCCATCCATGTATGTATTAACACTCTTACCTCTTGGGATACGCCAGAAAACCTCAGGTGAAGATGGTATGTTTGACCTAGGATTTAGTTTACACAGACATGTAGCTGAGTCTCTGTGGTAAGCCACCCTGTGGGCTCAGCTCTGCAAGGGAGTTGGGCGCATTCCTATTTGTCCCCTGGGAGTAAATAATGCTTTTAGATGTCTGCCTTTCAAGGCACAGGCTGTTTGTTGCTGCTGAGGTGCCACAGAAGATGCCATCAGAGATTTGTTCCAGGTTCCTGCCTTGTTCATGTGCCTGTAGCCTTGAGTTAACTATCAATTTACTGGAGTTAAAGCAGGGCTGCTAAGAAAAGTGACCTACTAAAACACACAATAGATGGCTTGCACACACGCTCTGTGCTGAACAAGTAAAATAAAAGAGACTTATTTATTTTTCATAGATAGCTGTGCCTTCTTGCAGATCATGCTGCACTTGACAAAGTGGTGTTTATGGAAGCAGTGCACTTCTGGGATTTTGGAGACCAGACATGCAGCCATCAAAGCACCAGCTTTTTCCTGGAAATGTTTCCTGCTGTATGGGGTTACTATAACCTTGAGCCATAGCCTTGGCAAGCAATCTGTCTTCTGCAGATGACCTTACCTCATGAGCAGAGTTTCATTTTAGGGGCTGGAATTCCAGCCTCTTCCTTCAGGGCTGATCCACTGTACCTGATGTGTTCCCAGCAGAGGTTTGTCTGTCCTGGCTTAAACATCTAGTGGACAATGTTCTGAAGTCTCCCTGGCAATCTTGCTCTGTGTTCATCAAACCTTAAGTGATTGCTTGCTTTCTTGAACATGTTGAAGAAGTAACTCGTAACAGTGTCACTACTACTTAGGTATCTTTGCATAGCGTCTCTGGCAGTAGAAAATTGAAAATGTAAAGAGGTAAATAGCTATTTATTTTGTATAACTGTAGGCACACAAATACTCACATTTTAAACATGGGAAACTGGGATAATCCTCAAAGTCTGATAGTAATCTACGTTAGGAGTCTGTATTCAGCTTGCATTTCTGTTCACTGCTTCCTCTCCTTTATAGTGTATGAAGACCTCCCTGGTGATGTTTTACCTCAGGAATATCAGACAGGACAAGCTTGGACTTTTGAGGTTTCTCTAGAGCTTCTGAATAACCCTTTGGAGTTGCCATCAGAGCTGTTTATATGCCTCTCTCCTGACTGAGAGATCAAGGTCTTCACAGAAAAAGTTCTCATTCATTCTCTAGTGTGCTTCTGTTGAACAAATGAATGTTTTAAACAGACAAGCAGAAAAATATTTTCCATCTATGTTAATCATGTGTCACTGCTCCAAAGCCTCAGTCTCTTGCTCCTCACCCAAATTCCAGTAGTTTTCAAATAAAACAGTTTTCTGAAACGTGTATCAACAAATGTGTGTAAAGTGTGCAAATTGCTGCTGATACCTATTCTTTTTAAAAAGATGTGATGTTAGCTTAGCTCTCCACAACAGTGAAAGGGAAAAGCTATTTTCACCTTAGTTCAGCCATTTTCAGTGACTGCAACTGAGATTTCAGTATTTCATAGTACTCATTTTCAACTTATATTGGGGGTGAAGGCAGCAGACAAATGAGACTGTAATGGATTAGGCATCAGAGAAGATTGGAAAATACAAATAAAGACGCATATTTTATGTGGTGTCTTTCCCCTCAGTGTAGCTATTTCCATGTTGAAGCCGTCTGTTTTGTTACTTTGAGTTACCTCTGGAACTTTGCCAACCCTTAAAATTAATAGTTGAATAATTTTTAAAAATTTGACCTGCCTTAAGACTATTTCAACTTTTCAGAATAAATCTTCAGATAATCAGAGTTTCCAGATGAGGCAGAACAGCACGCAATACTTTTCTGGAGGGGGAAAATGTTATGATCAAGCTTTGCAATTTTCTAAATGTTTTATGACGGACAGTAAATGTAGCTATCTCTGACTGACTCATGCAGCAGGTACAAGTGTGCATTCATCAGTCAACACTTTTAAACACATAGAACTCTGGGGTTTTCTTTTTCTTTAATTTTTGGGGGGTATTGGTTAGTCACTTTGACTCTGCAGTGAAATTGCATCCATTTCAGATGTGCTCTATACTAAACCCAGTAGCTTTGGGGAGACTCTTTGAAAAGGGCACGTTACAGGAGGAACAAAAAGCAATATAGTGCAGACTTCACCAGCTGTAAGACTGCAGGGCTGGGGATGGGGGATGTCAAAAGGATGGGAGAGTCTGAAACTCTCCCAAAGAGTGACTGGTGAAAGGTCACTACTGAAGAAATGTTTCAGCTGCTGGACTATTTTCGGGAACTCTGGGATAGAGAAATCATCAAGATGTCTTAGAGCCTTCTTAGACCTTTATTTTTTTGTCTGTCTTCTTGGTAGGATCTGCACTTGCACTGCAGTCCCTAACAGAATTCAGAACTGGAGAAAAACAGTATTCTTTCATGTTGACAAAGAACAGGCAGAAAAGAATAAAGGCTTTTTTATCCATTTTCTTTATGATGAATGAAGATGGCTAAAAATTATACTTCAAATTCTTCCTGCTTTGATTTTCTACATTAGAAATGTATTTGAAATTCACACTTACTTTTTTTTTAAAGCTGTTGGAATGACTGAAAACCAGACATACGTATGTAGGTGATTAACATCTGACTGGAACAGTTGGTAGAAAAGCTTTCTTTGACAAATGTTCACCAATACTATCTTCTTAACTGTGGATAAGAAAATTATCCTGTACTTAATCTTTGAAGCATGTGAAAAGTAGGACATAAACTAAAAAAAATCATGTAAGTAGCCACTGATGGCAAAAAAACCTGGTGGCCAATATCTGACTTGATTTTTTCAAGGGAAAAGTATCAAGATAAGGATTACTTCAAGCCTTGTTTCAGCTTGTTTTATACATTACACAGGAACATGAAGGAATCCAAATGTATTTATCTTCTGTTTACTGGTTACATTTGAAACTGTTTTTAGAACAGGCAATCATCTGAACTTTTTCAAATAATGTTTGAGTCAGTGAAGAGGTAAGTAGTTAGGGTAATATGTTATTATGCAATAAGTCTTATGGCTAGAAAATAATTTCATATCTTGCAAGTGGGCAGATAAGGAAAATATTTTTTCAGGGGATGGTTGTTTATTAAATATAATATTTATAAAATAAATATATAATAATGATATAATGTTGTACCTGCTGGTTAAAAACATAGTTAGGAATCCACTCTGGTATTTCTCTCATTTTGTTCTGCTATTGATTCTCTTGTGCTGCTCAGATTTGCTGGTAGGTTCTCGCTTCTTGCTATGGGATGGCCCAGGGTCTTGTTCTTCAGACACTTTCCTGCGGAGACACTGTGAGGCACAACAGGCTTTTAAAATAATGGCAGTGTTTTCTATGAGGTCAGTGAAGAATCTTGTTCAAGACACTCTTTATGTCAGGCAAAGGAACAATGCTGCAAATGATATGTATAGTCATACTTTTTTTGGCATCCTAGTGGGATTTTTTTTCCTGATTATTAAACTATCCTTTCTGCTGAGAGATTCTCATGAGAAGGGATCAGTAGCATTAGTTTAGATGGTGGCAGTAGGTCACTTACTGGTAGCAACTACATAGGCGCAGGGGGAGGTATGCTGAGAGGTCTGTATTCCCCTCTCTAACACTGCCTGCTATAAAGTTCCTTACCCTGTGATGGAGCAGTCAGTCTACGCAGCTTCCATCCCCTCCCATTTCTAACTGGGATTTTTTTTTTCTCTCTGACTTTATGAACACTTTTGTCACTGGACAGGACACCTATTGCCTTTTGTCTCCCATTTTTATTTTATTTTAGGACACCACCACATAATGGAATAGCTATCTAACTGGTGCACACTTCAGTGATGTTTCCTTTGAGCATTGCCCTTAAATTATGAAAGCTGCTGCTTTAACAATGTTGCTCACAAGAATTTCCATTGCATATTCATGTTCCTTTTCATTGAGGGAATCCAAACAAAGAAATCATTAGTGGGGCTCTTGCTAGCATGGCGTCCATGAGAATGGTGTCAATGGCATTGGCCACAGCATATGACACCTTTTCTCCCTTTCTGTAATGGTGGAAGGCGTCCAGGCTGAGCTGGGGGAGCCGCGCAGCTGTCTCCTGTCAACAGTCGGAGGCAGCCTCTCAGCGTGCTGGCGTCCTTTCAGCACGTCTGGGCTGCTAGAGCTGAGATCTGACACAGTGCCGTTCATGGAAATAAGCCTCTTTCTTCCTAGCCTAAGGACTGTATTTTTGCTGTGACAAAATTGCCACCTCCAAGTGAATTTGGAGAGGAGGGACTCTGCACCCCTGAGCACAACTTCCGAAGACTCCTTTTTTCCTAACTTGCCCTCCTAAGGTATGCCAAGTGGTCAAGCAAAGACATAATTTTACCTCCTTCCACAGTATTCCCCTGTTGCCATTTCTGATAGCAGAATGCTTTGGAGGGGAAGAGTTTTTTCTGCCCATCTTTCTTGTTCCTTTCCTCCTTCCCATTGCCTGTCAATGAACTGGTGCAGGATAACAAAGTTGTCAGCATATAATAATGTCAAAGGCCATCCTTCTTCGGAATAAGGATTCACTTGTCTTAGTAGCCTGTCTTGAAAGGGTGTGTGGGGAAGAACAAGGATGAGGCAAGCATCCTTCACCTTATATGATCCCAGCTTCTAGCTATATTAATCTTCCAAGCTTACCTGAGCCTTTTGGGCTTGATCTAGTAGCATTCAACAGACCAAGTGCTTCTCCAAGCTTTTTGCATTCATGACATCCTTTGGCAAGGAGTTCTACCAATCATTTGTAATATGTTGCATGAAAAAATGTCTTTACCTTTGCTTTTAACTGTCTCTGATTAGCTTCATCTTATGGCCCCTAGTTCTTGTACTGCAGGAGACAGTGAAGGTCCAATCTTTGTCTGCCCTTTCGAAAACTCTCTAGATTTTGAAACCCTCAGTTGTATCTCACTGCAGGACTTCTCCTTGCCAGCTGGAGTCCAATCTCTCCTTTGGATAGAAGTAATTATGTACCTTGGGTTTCCTTGTTGACTTCCTCTGAGCCTTTTACAGTGCTACCACATTTTGTTTGTGTGTTTGTTTTTCAGGCATGGGAACCAGAAGTATGAAGGTGTGGGTGCAATCTGGCATGACATTTTCTATTTTGCTCTCTGTTCCTTTTCTTATAATTTCTAGTATTTCTTCTCACTGCCTGAGCTGCCTTCAGGGCTGATCTGGGGTTTCCATGGTACTGTGGATCACAGCCCCAATTCTGACTGACCTTTGCTGACTTACTGTAGATCTTTTGCCTCAAATAACCCCTAAAATAATGATGTGTGAAAGCTCTGTACATCATCTACCGTTTTTGTGGATCAGTCTGTATATGTGTCTACTGCTCCAAGTTCCTGGCGATACACTGGGATAACTATATGGCAAAATCTGTTACCTTATGTCTGTTTTATACCTTCCCCCACAAAAGGTTTGAGCTAAACAAATGCATATACCCGTACCAAGCTCTCAGGTACTAAGGAAAAATGGCACAGGACTTTCTGAAGTATGTGTGGATGTGGACTCAAGGCCACCTGAGTAAATAGGGAGGAAGGGATGTGGGGGGATTCTGGGTCATGAAGGGTGGGCTATTGTAGAAGGAGGAGCAGTCTGGAGGCGGGGACATTACCCACCACATCTTGTGCACAACGCTGCAGGAAGCAACCTTCTGCTCACCCTCCCACAAAGAAGTTGAAGAAGTCCTGAGACATAAATTGTTCTATGCTGGGAAAGTATTCTGGGAAATTATCAGTCTATAGCTACCCTGTTCTTATATTCTTCCCTAGCTATCTATTTTTTAGCCCTGTTGGAGACAGAAGGTCTTTCATTCTTCTGTTTATGTTCCTTGGCTGCAATGCAGCAGTGTGTATCCTCACTAAACCATCTCCACTTTGCTGCCACTGTAATGGGGGGAGAGGGAAGGAGAGGAAGATATACACACTTTCTTGGCAGCTTTCTGCTCTAGCTGTCTCCAATCTGGGTGATCGCACTGTAAGAGCAGCTTTTTCATGGTCTGTCACTTGTGCTTTGGTTCTAACTACAGATAAGAAATGCATCGGTGTCCATGATTGCTCTTCTTTTCTAAGTGACTTGCTAATTTTCAATTTTCAGAAAAGTCCAGGATTTCCCGCTGAAGTT
>NW_009260692.1:331758-403448 GCF_000687185.1 Egretta garzetta
TGAAGTTTGAGTCCTCTTGTTCATCCCAAATTTTCTATATGTTGTAAATACCCCGTCAGCCAGTTGTCAGGTGCAACTGCTCTGTGAGCCCCTTTTGACTGTTACTGCCTGCCTATATATATGGCAACTATCTCCTGTGTCCTTGCACTGCCTGTTTTATCCACATTATTTGAGGCTGGGTATATTTTAGCAGCAGGCAACGCAGGAATTTTTTACAGACATTTCAGAGAAGTCATAACTCAACCCTCCAAAAAACCTTTTTTTCCCTGTTGTAATGCAGTAAAACATCCTCCTCCTTTATTTAGCTTGAGTACCATTTGATTCAGGTAGAAACTTTTTCTTTGGCTCTTTTGTGAGGTTAGAAATAAAATTAAGTAACTGAAACAAATTCCACAAAACATGAATTGGTATACTGTAGGTATGAAATACAGAGATAGTGGCTCCACATTTTAAGCCAGTCTCTCTAAAGACTTGCAAAATGTATGCATCTGAAAACAGGTAGTTTGCATTGAGTCCCAATACAACATATTAGAGCAAACCCACACCCAGTGCTAAACTGTAAATGGTTTAATCACATCTTCCTGTGATTCTCAGTGTTTATGGCTTTAGGCTACTTGGATAATATTCACCATTTTTTCGTGTTTTTTCCCTTGTTTTTTTTTTTTTGTTGTTGTCGTCCCCCCCCCCCCCCCCATTTTTTTCTCCCTCAAATCAGAGGAATAGGAATAATATCACATTTAATTTCACCAACACTTAAATTTGGACACATTTCCATAGACTTGGTGTAACTGCTGTAGTGACTGTCAGTAATTACTGGAAATGGGACCAGCATCCTCAGAAGTAATATACATCAGCTCCAATTTTGTCTATTACACACCTTGCAGTAAAACCGTGAATCCCCAAACGTGGCTGCGACAGTTTGGGAGGGGAAGGAGGTTTTTGAGTCTTGGAAGAAGAGTGATCTGTGAGTTTTGCACAGTATACAGGGAGTTCAGCTTTAGCAAAAAGAAAGCCTTGTGAAAAAGAAGCATTTAAGAGAAAGGGATAATGTTTTGGTTTAAGTAGCTTGGAATCATCAAAGACAGGGGTGTCCCTGTTATTTGGAATGTGACCCTCCCTCCTCATATCAGAAGTAAGATGTGGTGTGACTACGCTCACTTGTTTTCATGCTCTTTCTCTGGGGCATTTGGGGATGCACAGAGCAGATATCCAGGAGTCTATCAGCTGTGCTCTGTCTGATTAGCACAACGATCCTGCCCTGAGGCAGGGTTATGACTGTTGCCATGTGGCTGGAGAGGCTGATCCTGAGGCTGGAGCACCAAACTCGGCGAGGTTGTGCTGCGTGGAGGGGGCTGTTCTGGTTCCAGGGGCGAGTAGAAGCTGCACCACTTCTTTGGGGGACCTGACAAGCTTACAGCACAGTTGTGCCTTGTCTGTGCACCATCAGTTTTCTTTGTGCTTCTATTATCTTGAAAGATGATGTAAGCCAGGCACTGCAGAGTGGCTGAGGGATCACTATTCCTCGTTTGGATGTAAAGCCTGCTTACCCAGAGTAAAGGAGAGACCACCGCTGATTTGCTAATGTTTAAGTTCTTCAAAGGCATGGAGTTTGTGAAAAGTGACAGAGCTGACCAAAGGATCGACCACTACATAATTTAAAAAAAAAAGGTAGAAAGCAGGGACTGAGCTGAGGATTCCATAGGCTCGAGTTTTGTGCAGAACCACAGATCACAGCACACTGGGTTTCTCTGTCAGCTGATAGTATTTGTGTTAAGGGCAGGCAAATATTTTGTTTCAGCGATTATGAGAAACTAAAGGAGTAGTAAAAGAAGCACATAAAAGAAATACATACATCTTTAAAAGGGAAATAGTTTATCCCCACGTGTTTTTTCCTGCTTAGTCCTCTGTAGTGCTTCTCTTCTCCAAGATGAACATGTTGCACAAGCACACAACAAGACTGCTGCCTTATGCGCAGCCTGGTTTGAAGTCTTCTCAGCAGTGAAGCAAAAAGTGAACTGCTAAGGGGAACACTTTCTTCCCAAACTTGAGGGAGGCCTTTCCAGTTAAGATTAGTATGTGGCTAACTGTGACTCGCATTAAAAAGCCTGTCAAAGAGAAAAAATCAACAGGAAAAGAGTATGGCCAAAGAAAAGGTAGAGTCATATTGCCCATTAAAAAGAAGAATTCATTTCAAAGCCCGACTGATAGTTCCTGGCACAGCACAAAGCCTCATCCCTGTTACAGCTCAGCCTGCTGATCTGACAGTTGAACCTGCAGAAAGAGCTACTTATCTCAAAAAAAAATAAAATGTTGTGGATCTAAAAAAAAAAGTGATGAACAAAAATCCCCAAGCACAGACAGCAGCTGCCCAAAGCCAACATGGGTATTACCAGAGGAACTCTAACAGAAGCTAGAAAGGGCAAAGTAAAACTATTTCTGTATCCAGGCTTTTTTTGTTTCACATGCGCTGGTGTCCCAGTGATGGTTTTGTATCGTAAGAAGAGCTTAAATACTAAATTTTTAAAAAATATTTTGGCAGGGATTGCCAGCAACAAGATAAAAAAAGAGGACAGATCTGGTCTTTATACATTCTTTTTCAAAATGTTATCAAGAATTTAGAAAATATTGTTAAAAAATTCCTTGACTTTTTTTTTTTTTTACAAATGTTAATTTAAAACCAACAACAGCAACAAGAAGAACTTTACAAAACATATAGCTGATTTGGGTGTTGGAGATTCAAGAGGCTGACTACCTCTTTTCATTAAGGTAAGCATATACAGAAATACTGCAAGATCAAGATGAGTCTGCATTTTATATGTCTTCCTGACAATAGTCATTAACAAGCCATAAGGAAATACCTCATTAAGCAAATAACATATAAATTATGGGGTAATTTAAAAATACTTCCAACTCATTACAATAGACTGATTAAAAAGGAGATTTATTTCATAATATCCTCTATTTATCCATAATGACATTGAACCTGACTTTCATTCTGTTACCCTGAAGTCCAAAACGTGGAAACTTTGCACAGTGTTTCCTCCGGCTTACATACTAGACCCTGGATGGGATGATGCTTCTTCCCTCTGTACATGTCACTGAGATGGGCTGTTAAAGTAAATCCTTACAGAGGCAGGTACACTGATCTGTAATTAGAATAATAGAATCACAGAATCATTTAGGTTGGAAAAGACCTTTAAGATCATTGGACTTGTGGCCTGTATCTGTGGGCTTCAGCAGCTTCATGAAGCTATAGGAAAGTTTCTGTGGCTTTGCAGAAGTTCTCTTCTGGAAAAGTGCCCTGAAAGTGGGTTCAGGCCCAAGCACTCCCCTCCTGTCATGCTATTGAGAATCTGCAAGGTTTATTTTCTGTTCCATTTGGGCTGAGAGCTTTGTCTTGGTGAGGTGGCCTCCCAGTTGTGTTCTTTGAGTAGCGAAGAGCTGGCAGACTAAGACCATAAGTCTCATAAGAAAAAACAAAACAGTTATCAGATGGCAACAGCTCCCAGATGTTTTTTTTCACCTGTTCCAAAGTCTGTAACTCTGTTGTGGTTTAGCCCCAGCCGGCAGCCAAGCACCACAAGCCACTCGCTCACCCTTCCCCTCCCCAGCGGGATGGGAGAAAGAATAGGAAGGGCAATAGTAAGAAATTCATGGATTGAGATAAGAACAGCTCAAGAACTGAAATAGAATAATAATAGTTATTATTATTAATAATGATAATAATAAATGTAATGAAAGGGAAAACAATAAGGGAAAGATAAATGAAACCATGGAAAAACAAGTGATGCATCTGCTTGCCACCTTCCAACTGACACCCAGGCTGTCCCTGAGCAGTGATTGCTGCCCCCTGGCTAATTTCCCCAGTTTATATACCGAGCATGACATCTTATGGTATAGACCTTTGGCCAATTTGAGTCAGCTGTCCTGGCTGTTCCCCCTCCCAGCTTCTTGTGCCCCTGGCAGAGCAGGGGAAATGGAAAAGTCCTTGACTAGTGTAAGCACTGCTCAGCAACAACTAAACCATCAGTGTGTTATCAACATTCTTCTCATACTAAATCCAAAACCCAGCACTATGCCAGCTACTAGGAAGAAAATTAGCTCTACCCCAGCTGAAACCAGGACAAACTCCAAGCTTTTTCTCCAGGCTGAATGGCATTTGCTTGCATGAAATATATGGCTGGAGTGTGGCCCTCATTGTCTACACTGGGTACTTCTTAGGAGGGCACGAGGGGCCCATGCCTGAAATTCAATTGCACAGAGACTGGAGTGCAATTGCACCATATTTCTGCCTGGGGCTTACCCAGTAGGAAGTCAGGATACAGATGGACCCTTATGTACCCTCAAAGTTATGCATATATACATACATACATACATACATACACATGCACACACACATAGAAACTCTTTTGGCTTCACTAGGACTGAGATTTTAGTTAGCTTTGGCAAAGAAACTTAGAAATTGTGTTGTATTTGGTTTACATGGCAAGATTTTAGCACTTGGGGGTTGCAGGCATGGCCTCTGTGGGAAGAGGCCAGGGGTGCCCCATGCCAGACACAGCCAGTTCCAGCTGTCTCTGCAATGGACCCACTGTAGGACATGGCTGAGCCCATCACCAAAGCTGGTGACCTCTCTGTGACAACATATTTACAATAGAGCAGAAAACACCATACAGGCAGAGGAAGAAGGGGAAAAAAAGAAGAAGAGTGAGAAAGAGCAGAGGGAACACTACATTGAGAGGAGGAGATGTTCTCCATGATAGAACAAACACCACCCCTCAAAGGGACACATAGATGTGCCCATACTGTAGCAGATACTCCCCTGAAAGGACTACAGACCCATATTGGTCCATGGAAACTGAGTGAGAAGAAGGAGCAGCAGAGAGAAACAGCTATGCCTTAACCCTGACCCCCTGTATCACCTGTTTGCGTCACTGAGGTGGCTGAGTATAACCTGTGGTGGCAGCAAGGTGAGTGGAAAGGAGTCTGGAGTAAAGCTGAGCCTAGGAAAGGAGGAGGAAAGGTGTTTTTCCTGAGTGTTTAAATGTTTCTTTTTTGTTGTCACTGGTTAACAATACCCAAATCAATACCCAAATATTTATATTAACTGTCAATAAATGAAGTTAAATTCCACAAAACTGAATCTGTTTGGCCTGCAATAGCAACTGTCAAGTTATATTCCCAATCTTATCTCAACCCACAAATCTTCTTGCTCCTGTTCTTCCTATTTTCTTCTACCATCCTGCTGGGGTGGGGTGGGAGTGTGTGGGTAGCTGTGGGGGTGTTTGTCTGTGAGCCGAGGCCAACTCACGACAGACATATACAACTTGTGGCTAGTATCTTTATTTATCTATTCCCCAAGTCTATGTGGCTTTCCATTTGAGAATAAAAGACTACAGTGGTAAGAAAATGTTCAACAGCATCTCTAATTAGAGTTCTCTCATTATTCCATAAGCAGCAAATTTACAACTTTTCAGTGGACATCTCTTGGCAGCATGGCACCCTGCCATAAATGAATACATGAAGTCATTTGTCATTTATATTCACAAATAAAATTGTGTTCAAATTATGAATAATGACCATGCAGCAAGATACAATCTATCACTCTCCTGCACAAATCTAGTGATGTGAGTGTCACATAGAAATAAAAGGTGCGGGCCAACAGATTGGAGCCATATGTTCCTTCAGATGCTTATTCAAACTCTGCTTTGCAAAGAAAACTAGGAATACTTTGCAAGATATAATTGCAGAGATGTTGAGACCACTGTTTATCATGCTGACTAATATTTTCTTATTTCCCTGTCCTCACCCACCTGATTGTTTCCATCTGGTGTCTCTTGTCTGATACACAGACTTGGAAACTCATTGTGCAGAGACTGTGGGGTTTGTTCTGCATCAATACTGTCCCTGACACAAAGAAAGTCCTGCTAGAGAACTGATTGTAATGAGTACTGTGCTAGTACTGACAATCTGATCAATTTTGCATGATCAATTTTTTCCTAATTTGGTTATGCTAAATATTATACTATTTTATAATGTTAAGAATGTTACTGATACAAAATTAATATACTTTTCTCTTAACTTTACAAAGCAGTCCACGTTTGATGACGAAAATGAAAGGAGGTTGATGGAGTCTGAAGGTGCAGAAGAGGGAAAAACTTGCTTAAAAATAAAATATTTCCTATATTAGCATCCAAGAAAAAAAAAAGGGGGAAAAATTACTTAAGGAGAGTCATAGAACACTTTCCCAGTATCCTTCTAAGCATCTAGGCCTCTGTCCAACAAAGCTCATAACCATCTGCTTGGTTTCAGTCAACCGTTACACCACTGAAAGCTGTGTACAAGTCAGCCCATGAAGTTAAGCATGTGCTTAAGTGTCTTACTTGCAAGGTTACAGGGTCTTATTCCAATATGGAATGAAATGACATCACTCAGGTCCTGCAGAGTGTAAACCCGAGTCATTGCCTTCTGCTGGATTGGAAGTCGGGCTTATTCATGTGGCTGTAATGGCCAGCATTCAGGAAAGTATTTGATGTAAACCTTGGTGTATAAGTAGCTGAAGGCAGATTCTTCTCACTTTCAGATCTCAGTTCTTGAGCTTTTTCCCCATGGCTGGCCATGGAGTACATTTAGTCATGTAATCATTCCAAGTAGCTTTCGAACTGCTGATCTTTGCAAGTCAGATTATACCTGATTTGAAAAAGTAAAAAGCCATTGTTTTGCTTCAGGTCATTAGTGCTGTAATTGGCCATTACCTAACCAGTCACATATATCCATTATTCCTGTTATAAATCTTTCTTCCTTTTTTTTTTTTTTTTTTTTTTTTTTTTTTTAAGCCAATTGGAAGTGAGAGAAAATATAGAGCCTGTCCACTTCAGATTTTTTTGCATTTCCAAATGGCTTGGTGCCCAGTTTAAAGGTGGGTTTTCCTTGGGTACTTGAAGTGCTACTTATGTTTAGATTTGAATTGTTTGCATCAGGACAGCTGAGTTATCTTCATTAAGAAAGGTTTTGGAGTAGATGTTCAATTTTATGTACATTGTGAGCAGTCAATCATTAAAGATGGTGTGATAGACAAACCCAAAACTCAGAATCTGGAAACATTTGGATTTTATCATTCTGTTAAAGGATGAGGGTGCATGTGAGCGAGATTGATGCCAATAAAAACAATGAATCTCTGGCAAGAGAGCTATTTGAAAAATAGTTTCCTTGGAAACCGCTTTATACTTCATACATGCTATCTTTGAGATAACAGCCTTTTCTTATCAAAACACCCACATGGCACCAGGTACCTGTTTGTACTTTCCCCCTCTGTTTCAGGGGGAAAGAAAGGTTACAAAAAATTGATCAGCTCTGAATATTTTCCCTTTCTTCTGACCTGTTCTTTCCTAGTACAATTATTTTCTCTCCCAAAAGGAAATGCGTGAACGTTTATGTATGTCAGTCCTGCTGTTTAACTCAGGGTACTTATGAGAGTTAACATTTAAAGGCTGAGAAGTGATTTACTGTCTCTGAAAGGGTGTTTCATGATTGGGAAATGCCACTGAATTTGTTTCCAGTGCTTGATAGAGTCTTATGCATTTAAAACAATGATTGATGTGATAATTATATCCCAAAGGCTAATGCAAGTTTTATTTTCTGATGGTGACAGCTGATACCAACGTTGTTTTCCTAAAGCTTTCTTATATTTTTTCATCTGAACCCCAAGAAATCTCTAGATGCAGTTTAATGAATTGTAAACCCTGAAAACCAAACAAAATCCTGTAGAGAAAATGGATGCAGAAACATCTTCTGGGTACTTTTTTTGTAGAGGTAGATGTAGATGTAGAGTCACTGGGCTGCATTATTATATTTATGAAGTTTTGAACATATACTTGCTTTAGGAGTCCGGCATACAATATTATTATCATGGCCTCAAATATGGCTTTAAGTCAGACATTACAGTATAGCTGCTGCTCTACGTGCTGCTACCTGTGCAAATCTGAAGGACTCATGCGATCTGTGATGAAGTGTGAACTCAAGAAATGGCCTCAAGTGGCAGCTACTGCAGGTTCCTAAACTAGAAGCCAGCTCTACACTTGGGCTGGAATCCTCATCAGATTCCAATGCTTTGGGAGGGTTATAGCCTGTGCACTTACATATTGTAGTATCTGACTCACTATCTTCAGCATATTTCTCCTCATAATGCTCTGTTTTCTCATATAAACTTAGCAGTTTAAAAGTTTATGGTGTGTTTTTGCTATGGAATCCAAATCTTCAGTTTTAAAATATGCAGCTTGGAAAACAGAGTTCTGTTTTGGTTTAGTGATAGTGTCTGGTCAGAAAAATTGTAAGCCAAGTGCTTCTCCATCTCCTACTCACAATAATTCCTGATAATTTAATTACTGAAATTCCTCTGGGTGTCTATGAAAGGGAAAGCTTCTAAATGAGCAAAATTAAACTAGTCAATATATGTAAACCAAATGATGATTTACTGCATTTGAAACAGGTGGGGGTTTTTTATTACTGCTCTTCTGGCTAGTGAACCACTGGATGGTAAGTATAAAATAATGTAAACAATTACGATTATGAAAGTACAACTGTATTGCAGTCTTCAGAGTAAAAATGTATTTGCTTACTAATGTGTCAGTGGGAAAGCATCTCTAATCTTGCTGAGAAATAGAAATGACAGTATTTGGTTTAATCGGCCTTTATCAGTGATTTCTGTTTACAAGCCCAAAATTTCAGCTGGTGAGTTTTTCTTTATTTTTTGTTTCCTTAGCCTCATTTCAGATAGGAGGGGAAAAAAAATTTAAAACAACACCTTGCTGAAACTTGGAGTCATGTAGATATGAAAGACAGCTTGGTAGCGTACTGTTATTGTCTAAAAATTCAGAGAAACTTGCTAGTACTGGAAAAATTGATTATGCAAATACCAGTGACTCATGCTGACCCATCTTTTCTTTGGCTTTACAGCTTTGCAGCTGCTTGTTTTTGCCTTGGTAAAGATAATCAATTAGTTCAGTCTAGATTATAGGGTTTTAACACAAGCAATTTCACTGGATGTGAAGTCTGTTGATTTAACTATAAACTTCACACAGGTTTTAGGAAAAGTTGTAGAAAACTGGATTTGCCAGAGCAGTTACAAGCATGCAAACTTTATGGAAACAATACTCCTCTTGTTTATCTCAAGTTCTGTAGTTTCTAGTGATATAAGTTAGTATTAATTGCCTTTGCACATTTTGTTAATCTAGGTATGGCTCATTAGAGGCATGATCCTGTATCTGCTGGAGTCAGTGGAAGACTTTTATGTTTAGGTCTGCAGGAACCAAAGCAAGTCTTAACTAAGTGTCTCAGTTAATTTTATGAGTGATCTTTGGCGAAAATATACTTCTGTCTTTAATTTGTTTTAATGTTAAAAGTTTGGTTTGGTTTTTTTAGTTTTAGGGCTTACCCTACTTGAATGTAGGCACCTCGCAAAAGTGCCTGAATCCAAGACTTCAGACTAACCAAAGAGCCTCAGCCCCCTCTACAGTCTCTGGGGAGGGAGAGGCACCTTCACAGTGGACTTCACAACTTTAGTTCAAAGGACTGTCTGCAGATGCTCTCTCTTCACTGACTTTAAAGTGAACATACACTCCTAAATGCTTGAGATTTGGATCTTACATGCATTATTTAAGTGTTACTATAGCCATATTGTGACTGTCAAGTACGGAATGAATGGTTCTCTCTACCCATTTGGAAAAAGCCTTTTAAGATTTTATGCCCTACTTCTGTGACCTATGTAAGCCAAAGAAATCTCAGCGTCTGTTATTTGGTAACTGTAATTTCCTTGACTTCAATAAGGATAAAAGGGAGTACCAGGATATTGTTTATTCTCTTTTGTTCTCAGAAACACTCCAGATTTAACATCACTTGTGTGATAATTTAGAAAAGCATGTGTATAGGTCTATGTTCCTTTGGCTTCAGCATGACATAAGACCAAACTTGGGTTTAAGTATTTAAATATGCTCCTAGATATGGCCCATACTTCTTCATTTATAACTTTAGATGGAGTTAAAAAGCTTGAAGAATGATGGTAGTCACAAATAGTCAAAAATTAAAATGTTTCATGAAATACATGAGCATTTTAACCCTATTTTCATTCTTTCCGGAATTAAATGAAAGCATTAAAATGTAGTCATGAAAAAAGGAAGGAAATGAACTCCAGTGCTTAGACCCTGGTGAGTGTTTCTGCACTGCCTAATTTTTTCCTGCTGTCCTGTTAGTTATTGAACTGTTTATGCAAATTGAGAGTGCTCCAGCCAGGGAATGTGAGAAGAGCTGCCTTTATAGCTTGGAGATTAAGGCACTCATCTGAGCTGTGGGTAATCCTCTTTCAGGTTCCTGCTGTCAGCAAGAGTACTCTGCATTCCCTCCTCATTTTGACCATAAATTTCACTTTTATAATGGGGTTCTTTTTTTCTAAGGAAATTTTTTTGGGAAAAAGAATAGCTCGGTTAATTGTCATTTTGCATTGGAATAAAATGCAAGACAATTCCCAAATCTAGATATAATGACAAGTAGTCAAGAGAAGCAACAAACCCGACTTGATAATATAAGCTTTCTGTAATATTCTGGAAACTCTGATCTTCCCTAGATATAGTGCTCTACGTGTTTTGACAAAAGGTATCATTTCACTGAGTAGTTGGAGTGTTAAATCCTCATAGCCTTTAGCACACAAGTTAAAAAAAAAAAAAAAAAAAAAAAAAGACATAGTAACAATTGGCAAATGCCTAGCACAGCTGCATTATTGCCTATAAAATTGGGAATGTAACAAACTCATATCCAGGGTAAATGAGATAGATAAACTCATATAGTGTGCCCTCCAAAAATGATTTTAACTCATCATCAATAATGAGAAAAGTGTCTAAATACCTTAAAGGGACATTTCAAATTTATGTGGTTTGACACTTAAAAAATTCAGAAACATCCAAAGTAGTATGAAAATAACAGGTCTGGGGGTTAACAAAAATGCACAGCAATCTGCAGTATAATTCTCAGTCGGCCAAGATATATTTTGAAAGGAAAACTTCAAGCAAAATGCCAATTCAAGGAAGGCAACGATTTCATTTTAGAATATAAACAAAATCAACAACCAGGAAAGAAAAGGCATGAGGAGAGGAAAATTGCATTGTGTTAGTGGCTTAAAATGTCAACTTCTGCTCTGTCAGCTCCTGATCATACTTCAAGATTCAGATAGGAAGAAAATGTGTTTTGCAGCCTGCAGTGGCTAAGAACTTTACTGTATGCTATATTTGTATAGGCTATAACAATTTAATTTGAATTTGTTTCCAAGGAGATATTTCTTTGTCACTTTATTACTCTTTTATTTAATACTTCTTTTGAACCTTACTATTTTAACTAATGACTTCTTCCTGAAAGATACCAAACGTTCTGGCCTCTAGCCAAGGAAGAATTTTTTAACATGCTTCAGCATTAAATGAATTGAATTTCAGGATAAAGATCTAAAGCATATCTAACTTCAATTGTATGGTACTGCCATCTTTTGCTGTTTTTTTTTTTTTTTAACAAATCCCCTGCTCTCAAGTTCAGTTTTCTCTCTTCTGCATTTGTTTCTGGTCATCTGGCAGCAGCAATGATCCTTTTTGACGCTCCTTATGCATGTCTAATTGCAGGTTCTGTGTGGTCAAAAGAGAGCTTTTAATTTTTGTCCCAGAGCTCTTCTTCTCCATCTTCTGTTTTGACATCTCAGGACTATATCATCACGCTGCCTATCACTCATGTGTGTAACTTGGGCATTAGCTTCCACTTGAATGTCTCTCTAAGCTCTTGCAACTGGGATATGGCAACAGCTTTCAGATTATTTCCTCGCTGGCCTTCAAGCACATGGCTGAAACTGTCTTCCAGGCTGTCATGCATTAGTTACAGTGGGATGCTTTTGCTGGTTGGGAGATATGACCTTGCCTCAGCCATGTCAATGTTGAATTCTGCTTCCATAAAAGTTATTGGTTTAGTCTGTGTCTGGAATCATCCCCTATCCCCTCTCTTTCAGTTTCCCTCATGGTTGCTTACTCTGAAGTGCTTGCCATCTCTGTCTTCAAGAACCTTTATGGCCTGTCTTTTCTTTTTCTCTATGAAATTTTTTCCTTCTGCCTCTGGCTGGTGATGTCTACTGTCACTGACCCATTGATTGTTGGTTCTCTTATTACACAGTCAAACAGCATTTTGGGACTATCTATCTATCTCTTATGCTGTTCTTTGTATGTGGGAGAAATTACCTGTAAACTACTTCAAAGCATTTTGTTCATCTGCATCATACCCCTCCTCACAAATCACCTTTCCTATGCTGCTAATGTTGTCTTGCTAATGCTTCTTTCAATCATGTTTACTGTATATTCTCACAACTTCTGTGTATTTCTATTTATTCATAGCTATTTGTTTTCTATTGCCTTTTACACGGACTATATAGTTCTTGAGGTAGCACCCATTTTTCTAGGATCCTAGAAATTCTAGATTGCAGTAAAACAAATAACTTACATATAATTCATTGTTAAAAATAAGTTTAATCTAGGGCACAGGCTGCTATAATCAGATTTAAAATGCTCCTTGCATTTATAGTATGGTTTTCTGAATCAGTGCCAACTACTCTGTATATTTTCAAAGTAAGCTTTCTTTCTGAGCAAGACAAGCTGTAAAATAACTCTTCTGGCTTAAGAACAGCCAATTCAAAATAGTGATACTGAGGAGCTCATATATATGCCATTTATTTGCTGTTTTTACTGTGAATGAAAGAAATGTTGCATTTTGTAGTGCTGGAAAACAGACTTTCATTAAACCAGTTTTCAAATGATGTCTTTCTAAGCACATTCTTTCTAATGGATTATAGCTTCATCCGAAAGGGGCATAAACTCTCCTATGACAGGGAAGGCGATACATACCAGACTCTGGATCCATCTTCTCTGTGCTAATACTACTTTGCTTAAATGAAACTGAGTAAAAATTGGCTGTTTGTCCAGCAGCAGACTCCAGGAGATCCTAGGCACTGGTCATTTCCCAGTGGTGGATTACCCTTCATTTACCTCCTCTTCTGCTTGCAACATTGCCTCCCATAGTACACTGTGATTCTCATGACCAGATCAAATGGCCACTGTGAACAATGACTAGAGGAAATATTTCCAGTATTTAGAGTTGGAGCTGACAGACAACTATTTCTAATATTTTTTTTTTAACTTGAGTTAAACAAAAAGTAAGGATAGATGTGACCAGTTTCACTACTGCATACGTAAATTTACAATGCAATGATTTAAACCAAGTTATACAGTTCCATAGGTACTAATATTTTACATAAATCACACACTATATATTTTATTTTCTTATTTTCTGTGTACCAACATGCTTGAGCCTATAAAAAGTATACTGCAGGACAAGAATCTGCCCCCTACAATCTAAGGGGCTGTTCTTCTGTGTGCCATTCTCCACCAATAACCTTTCATTTCACATATCTTAAGAGGAGTCTTGTCTTCAGTACCGCTACAGCTATGTCCCCATTTAATTTGCATCTACTTCAGAACACTGATCCTTGGTTTATAGTCAGACTATTCACCATTTTTTTCTTCTCTAACCTCCAGACAACTTGAATATACTTCCTATTACTATCATGTGAATTTTCTCTTTTCCACTTCCATTGTGATCTCTGTTCACACAACTAAGTGTGACATTTCTGACATTTCTGTGACATTGCTGACATTTCTAATGACTTCTTCCTGCCTGCATCAAAGAGCATAGTCCAATTTCATGGCCTGTGACCTATCAGGTGCTTTAACACCCCTGATTATTATTGCAGTCTTGATTTCATTGATTTTCCTGATTGCATTCTGTTTTGTCAGCTTTTGCAACTCCATCACCTCCAATGTCTCTTATTATTGCTTGAAATGACCATCGGGGTGACCTCCAATACTGTAATGTCAGCCTCCTCAAGTCCATTCAGAATGCTAATGGACAGTCTCTTTGCTATCACAGATGACTTGAGCTTGTTGGAAAATGGTGCAAACACCCTTCACAGGCAACTGCAACTTGAAAACATATAAATTCCATCATCTTCAAATATTTTGACAAAATGTTTTTCAAAATAGTTTTTGCATTCTTAGTTTTGTTAAATCCAAATGAGAAAAATACAAGCATTCCTTTTAAGATTTCTACCTCCTCAGTTGCAGAGAGATTAAAAATGAAGATGGGATGGGAGAACTCAGAATCAGAATTCTTTTTATTTTAAGTCTTCATCACTGTCACAAAACACAGAAAATGTTCCTACAAGAGTGCGTGTTTGCAGGTGGTGGGTTTCTCCAGCCACTCAATACACACCACAACAACCAGGCAAACTGAGCAATCAAAATGGCAGCTGCTACCTCATTCCCTTCTGCATGTAGTACATTTGTAATACCTTACCCTCTCTTAGACTGTACCCTCTATGGGACACAGATTATTTTTGTGTTTGTCTGATGTCCAGGACAGCTGGACCACAACTAGAGTAGTGACTTTAGGACATGAATCCAATATGCTTTTAGAGCAACAATTTCTGCTTCTCTTCTCTCCTACATATCCTGTCCAGATCTTCCACATTAATTTTTATTTTGTCCTCACAACCTTGCCTTCATGCTTTCTTTTTTGCCTAGAGTTAGTTCTTCCACATAGCTAGCAAGCATCTAACATACCTTTTATCCTATATGTCCTGAAAAGTCAGTCACTCTTTAAAGAAAGTCTACCAACGTAGAAAGGATCAGGCTGCTGCTTCTTTAGACAAGCATTTTTCAGATGTAACGAGGCTCTCACTCATAACAGGCATGTCTCATTTACCTTGCTGCCCCAGAGACTGCTCTTGCAAAGGAGAGTGATGGAGATGGGTTCTGCTGCTGTACTGAGACCTGGTGACCCCCCCTTCCACAAGACAACAGGAGTCTGGCTGGTGGGGAAATACTGCACAGCCAAAGGAGCATGCTGACAATAAGTCCTCTCTGAAGTAGGAAACTATAATTAAATTGCACTTCTGTGGACAGTCCTTCATTGTAAAAAACTCTTTTCCACCACCAGTGAATTTATGGAATATCTTCTATAAAGTACAGTCATTCATTTTGCTTGTGGGAAAGAAGAATGCAGAAAAGGAACACCCAGATTTTCAGCTCTGCCCATCCGGATATTTTTAAAATCTCTTTCTGTGTGTGCCAGATTTCATATATGTTTTAGGCACTTTTCAGAGGTCCACTCAGCTTAAGAGGAGTTACACAAATCTCTGGGAGACAGACTGCTTTTTTCTCTAGCCAGTATTAAAAAATCGGTGGCTGCTTTCAAAAATGCATAATTATGTCACCTGTCTCCAGAAGCCCAGGGTAGTGCTGGCTCTGTAGTCCTGGTCCAGCACTCATTTCAGCTCTCCTGTCTCCTCCACAGCAGCCTGGCTTTTTCTTTCATCTCTTTTCAAGCTAGAAAGTGTACTAATAAAGTGTGGTGGTTGTTATTGCTGTTTTCTCTATATGCAAGGTTACTACCCTGACCTCTTAGAGGACAAGACTCCAGAAATGCTTTATAGACACCCATGCATATTCAACACAATACATACTCATGAAGGAAATAGATTAAATAATACTTTAGAAAGTTGAGGCATTATACATATAAATACATTCTGTTTATATCTTCCATGCTGACCTCTGGTGAATGAATATGCAGCATCACCTTTTCTCAGAGGTGTACCTGTCATGAGATGGGGACAAATGCTTTCATGTCTGCCAGTTACAGAGGCACTTCACAGGGCTTCCCTGGCAATTCTGAATGGAGAGGGGCAAGTGCTGGTGCCGTGTCTATCTTCCTCAATCAATAAAGACAGTTAGTGACATGAAGCAGAAGTTCAGCCTGTACAGAAAAGTACTGGGAACCATGTGAGGTTGTTTGCAACTAATGCCGATCACTGGATAACTCAGAAAGGATGATGAAAAGCTCATGACATGCCTGAAAGATAAATGAATCAGAAATGAGAGCCGGAAGAGCTCTACTATGTCACCTCACCTATAGCCAGCTGCCAGGGAAAGATTCTTTCTTGCACAAACACAGAGAAATCAGACTTGAAAACTTCTAGCCCGGAAAAAAGAGGGGTTTTTTTTTCATTTTCTTTGGTTTTGGGTGTTTTGTGGGTTTTTTCAAGAAAGACTTTGGCCAAAAGGTGCAGTTTATGAGATATTCAGCTCAATACAGATTTAGCCTCATCCTCACCAATAAAAATTTACCCCACTCTGTAATTTTTAACCATGTTCTGATTCAAGACAATACATCTTTTCTTTTTAGATTTTTCACTTTATAAATGTTTGTTTTAATGGTTTTATGTAAGGATTTTGAAAAAGCCAAATATTATTACTAGTTTCACTCAGGAATTTCCATGCAGAATGTAGGTTGTATTGTACTATTTATTGTACAGATAAAGAAGTTTTTACACTTGGTGCAATATAAATAGTGATAGTGATGGGCCGATGAAGTGAAAACTGCAATTTGTACTTGACAGGGAAAAAATAATCTTGCTTTAAATGTTATTGCTGGACAATAATTTCACAAGATTCTTAGCTTGGCTTTTTATTCATAAAAATATTTATAAATTTATGTTTCTGTCTCCAGCTTTCCAGTCACACGTGTGGAGACCAGCAGCCTGGCATCTCTCCACCTGGTTCCTCCCATAGTCTTTTCTCTCCGGCAAAAGCCCATGTAAATTCCTAGAATCTCAGCTAAAATGAAGTACCTCATCTGATTTTCCTTAATCTGGGATTATAAGAATGCATTCAGTTTCTAAGGATTATAGAAGTACTGATGGTGTCTAGGCTTTTTCATGTAGCTCTTCTGTATTTCTGCTCACCCAGTTAATACATGAAATTACAGGCTGCTAGTTTATGAAGCTGTCACCAACAAACCAGTTTTCAAATGATGTCTTTCTAAGCACATTCTTTCTAATGGATTATAGCTTCATCCGAAAGGGGCATAAACTCTCCTATGACAGGGAAGGCGATACATACCAGACTCTGGATCCATCTTCTCTGTGCTAATACTACTTTGCTTAAATGAAACTGAGTAAAAATTGGCTGTTTGTCCAGCAGCAGACTCCAGGAGATCCTAGGCACTGGTCATTTCCCAGTGGTGGATTACCCTTCATTTACCTCCTCTTCTGCTTGCAACATTGCCTCCCATAGTACACTGTGATTCTCATGACCAGATCAAATGGCCACTGTGAACAATGACTAGAGGAAATATTTCCAGTATTTAGAGTTGGAGCTGACAGACAACTATTTCTAATATTTTTTTTTTAACTTGAGTTAAACAAAAAGTAAGGATAGATGTGACCAGTTTCACTACTGCATACGTAAATTTACAATGCAATGATTTAAACCAAGTTATACAGTTCCATAGGTACTAATATTTTACATAAATCACACACTATATATTTTATTTTCTTATTTTCTGTGTACCAACATGCTTGAGCCTATAAAAAGTATACTGCAGGACAAGAATCTGCCCCCTACAATCTAAGGGGCTGTTCTTCTGTGTGCCATTCTCCACCAATAACCTTTCATTTCACATATCTTAAGAGGAGTCTTGTCTTCAGTACCGCTACAGCTATGTCCCCATTTAATTTGCATCTACTTCAGAACACTGATCCTTGGTTTATAGTCAGACTATTCACCATTTTTTTCTTCTCTAACCTCCAGACAACTTGAATATACTTCCTATTACTATCATGTGAATTTTCTCTTTTCCACTTCCATTGTGATCTCTGTTCACACAACTAAGTGTGACATTTCTGACATTTCTGTGACATTGCTGACATTTCTAATGACTTCTTCCTGCCTGCATCAAAGAGCATAGTCCAATTTCATGGCCTGTGACCTATCAGGTGCTTTAACACCCCTGATTATTATTGCAGTCTTGATTTCATTGATTTTCCTGATTGCATTCTGTTTTGTCAGCTTTTGCAACTCCATCACCTCCAATGTCTCTTATTATTGCTTGAAATGACCATCGGGGTGACCTCCAATACTGTAATGTCAGCCTCCTCAAGTCCATTCAGAATGCTAATGGACAGTCTCTTTGCTATCACAGATGACTTGAGCTTGTTGGAAAATGGTGCAAACACCCTTCACAGGCAACTGCAACTTGAAAACATATAAATTCCATCATCTTCAAATATTTTGACAAAATGTTTTTCAAAATAGTTTTTGCATTCTTAGTTTTGTTAAATCCAAATGAGAAAAATACAAGCAATCAAAATGGCAGCTGCTACCTCATTCCCTTCTGCATGTAGTACATTTGTAATACCTTACCCTCTCTTAGACTGTACCCTCTATGGGACACAGATTATTTTTGTGTTTGTCTGATGTCCAGGACAGCTGGACCACAACTAGAGTAGTGACTTTAGGACATGAATCCAATATGCTTTTAGAGCAACAATTTCTGCTTCTCTTCTCTCCTACATATCCTGTCCAGATCTTCCACATTAATTTTTATTTTGTCCTCACAACCTTGCCTTCATGCTTTCTTTTTTGCCTAGAGTTAGTTCTTCCACATAGCTAGCAAGCATCTAACATACCTTTTATCCTATATGTCCTGAAAAGTCAGTCACTCTTTAAAGAAAGTCTACCAACGTAGAAAGGATCAGGCTGCTGCTTCTTTAGACAAGCATTTTTCAGATGTAACGAGGCTCTCACTCATAACAGGCATGTCTCATTTACCTTGCTGCCCCAGAGACTGCTCTTGCAAAGGAGAGTGATGGAGATGGGTTCTGCTGCTGTACTGAGACCTGGTGACCCCACCTTCCACAAGACAACAGGAGTCTGGCTGGTGGGGAAATACTGCACAGCCAAAGGAGCATGCTGACAATAAGTCCTCTCTGAAGTAGGAAACTATAATTAAATTGCACTTCTGTGGACAGTCCTTCATTGTAAAAAACTCTTTTCCACCACCAGTGAATTTATGGAATATCTTCTATAAAGTACAGTCATTCATTTTGCTTGTGGGAAAGAAGAATGCAGAAAAGGAACACCCAGATTTTCAGCTCTGCCCATCCGGATATTTTTAAAATCTCTTTCTGTGTGTGCCAGATTTCATATATGTTTTAGGCACTTTTCAGAGGTCCACTCAGCTTAAGAGGAGTTACACAAATCTCTGGGAGACAGACTGCTTTTTTCTCTAGCCAGTATTAAAAAATCGGTGGCTGCTTTCAAAAATGCATAATTATGTCACCTGTCTCCAGAAGCCCAGGGTAGTGCTGGCTCTGTAGTCCTGGTCCAGCACTCATTTCAGCTCTCCTGTCTCCTCCACAGCAGCCTGGCTTTTTCTTTCATCTCTTTTCAAGCTAGAAAGTGTACTAATAAAGTGTGGTGGTTGTTATTGCTGTTTTCTCTATATGCAAGGTTACTACCCTGACCTCTTAGAGGACAAGACTCCAGAAATGCTTTATAGACACCCATGCATATTCAACACAATACATACTCATGAAGGAAATAGATTAAATAATACTTTAGAAAGTTGAGGCATTATACATATAAATACATTCTGTTTATATCTTCCATGCTGACCTCTGGTGAATGAATATGCAGCATCACCTTTTCTCAGAGGTGTACCTGTCATGAGATGGGGACAAATGCTTTCATGTCTGCCAGTTACAGAGGCACTTCACAGGGCTTCCCTGGCAATTCTGAATGGAGAGGGGCAAGTGCTGGTGCCGTGTCTATCTTCCTCAATCAATAAAGACAGTTAGTGACATGAAGCAGAAGTTCAGCCTGTACAGAAAAGTACTGGGAACCATGTGAGGTTGTTTGCAACTAATGCCGATCACTGGATAACTCAGAAAGGATGATGAAAAGCTCATGACATGCCTGAAAGATAAATGAATCAGAAATGAGAGCCGGAAGAGCTCTACTATGTCACCTCACCTATAGCCAGCTGCCAGGGAAAGATTCTTTCTTGCACAAACACAGAGAAATCAGACTTGAAAACTTCTAGCCCAGAAAAAAGAGGGTTTTTTTTTTTTTTTCATTTTCTTTGGTTTTGGGTGTTTTGTGGGTTTTTTCAAGAAAGACTTTGGCCAAAAGGTGCAGTTTATGAGATATTCAGCTCAATACAGATTTAGCCTCATCCTCACCAATAAAAATTTACCCCACTCTGTACTTTTTAACCATGTTCTGATTCAAGACAATACATCTTTTCTTTTTAGATTTTTCACTTTATAAATGTTTGTTTTAATGGTTTTATGTAAGGATTTTGAAAAAGCCAAATATTATTACTAGTTTCACTCAGGAATTTCCATGCAGAATGTAGGTTGTATTGTACTATTTATTGTACAGATAAAGAAGTTTTTACACTTGGTGCAATATAAATAGTGATAGTGATGGGCCGATGAAGTGAAAACTGCAATTTGTACTTGACAGGGAAAAAATAATCTTGCTTTAAATGTTATTGCTGGACAATAATTTCACAAGATTCTTAGCTTGGCTTTTTATTCATAAAAATATTTATAAATTTATGTTTCTGTCTCCAGCTTTCCAGTCACACGTGTGGAGACCAGCAGCCTGGCATCTCTCCACCTGGTTCCTCCCATAGTCTTTTCTCTCCGGCAAAAGCCCATGTAAATTCCTAGAATCTCAGCTAAAATGAAGTACCTCATCTGATTTTCCTTAATCTGGGATTATAAGAATGCATTCAGTTTCTAAGGATTATAGAAGTACTGATGGTGTCTAGGCTTTTTCATGTAGCTCTTCTGTATTTCTGCTCACCCAGTTAATACGTGAAATTACAGGCTGCCAGTCTAAGAAGCTGTCACATACTACCTGCTATAAGGACTAGGAACTGGCTGTTACTGTAGAAAAATTAACAGAGGTCTTTTGTGTTGGTGACTAATTCTTGGGAATGGACCAGGTCTAATGTAAATTCATTCAGACATGTGGATCCAGCAGAGTCTTTGTATATATTTAACTGAAAGTATTTCACCAGTGTTATATAAAGTCTTTGTTGGATAAAGACCAAACCGAGCTTTTACCTTCTTGTCTTTATTTTGTATACTTACTGTTCTGAGTCATAAGGAATGAAAGAAATTCATTTTTCATATGGATTTCCAAATCTGATTGAATTTCATTAGAAATAAAATTTGAAATTTGCCCATGAAGGGGATTTTCTTTTTAGTTTATAGGCTGGATAGGTGAAGACCGTGTTAGAGATCTGGCAGAGGGCAAATACAGTTTTACAAAAATTTTGGGGAAATGCAGTCACTTCCGTTATGTACACACACTGAAGTAACATGTAATTTTTCTCCAATTTATTTTTTATTCTATCATCTCAACTATCCAGCAGGTTGTAATAATTCCTATTTACATCAGTGGGACTGGCAAAGCAGGAGGTTTAGTCTTTGCTTCATTCATTTCCAAGCACTGCTGTTATGAAAAAAGGTTGATAAATCGAAGGCAGTTCAGAGAAGAGCAACAAAAATGATCGAGGGAGTCAGAAGGGGTTGACTTATGAACAAAGATCTAAGTAGCTAAATGGGTTTGGCTTGGCGGAGGGGACAGGATAACATAGCACAACATTGACATGAGGCAGGTGAGAGAAACTACGTAGTGCAGCAGACAGGGTTGTAACTAGAAGTAATGGGGTGGAATCGCAAAAGGAATTTTTCCACTGAACCTCTGTGCAAACATCCTGACAGTGAGATGTATTGGGCTGTGGAATAGTGTCCCAAGGGGTGCGGCTGAGGCCTTGTCACTTCAGTCATTCGGTGCTAGAGACGACAAAACACTCACAAGAAAGGGGCTCACAAGAACTGTCTTGTTCTGCTCTCCTCTGTCAGGACCGTCTGTATTTCTGTAATGCATTATTATGAATTCACTGCAGGGGAAGCTCTGTTGGCAGAGATAAGACAAATATCATTGTCAATAGCAAAGAACACAGGAATATAATGGCTAAATGTTTTCTGGTTTTGAAAATGTTCTCATTTCCAAGTTTGGCTGTGCAAAACTCTTCTTTACGATCACACACATAAGTGTGATTGAAAGCTGTGACAAGATGCTGATTTCAGGCACACAGGGGAGGAAATCTAGTCATTGTAAAATAAAAAAAAAAAAAAAAAAAAGAAAGGTAAAGAGAGGAAGTACGTCTCATGGAGAAAAAAATGGCAGTTTGTAAACTCAAACAGCCAGCCCAAATGACTAAACCTACTGCCACTCGCACCAGCTTATGATCTGGCCCAAGGAAAGTCTATGTAATAATGTTTGAGTTTTCTCCCACACTGTACTGGCCCTTTCATGCATTCCCTGTTTGATAATTCACAGTGCTCTGTCAACAACTCTCTTGTCTGCTTGCAGATTAAGTGTGTTATTTACTGTAGTGATCTGCCTGCACTGCATTTTGTAAGGGGTCAAGGACAGTTTATACCTATGTGAGCATTTATTTCATCCCGTGACTATGCAACCCGTCACATATTCGACTGCTTCACTTCCATTCTGCTCCTGGCTTATTTAGTACAGGGATTATGTTTTTCTCTCACCCCAAGTTGTTTTGTATACATAACAGCAGGTATTAAAACTGAAAAGATCCCATATCACTGGCTGGGTTCTCAGCAGCGTCTCTGAATCAGGTTTTTATTCAGGTGTGTAACCACAAATCCGTAAACGTATCTGGGGCCCTGTCTTCTGCTGAATTGTGTGAACATGAGTCTTCAAGGCATCTTTGAGGGTCTGGGTCCAGGGCTGTGTACAGATTTTCTGCAGTAGGTGCTTAGTTCTCCGAACACTGCTGTTCAAAAGAAAAAAATTCAAATTAGGGTCTTGGTTTTCAAAGACTGACAGACACTGGCTTCTTTTCCATCTGTTGAGGCAACTGGCTGTGAAACTTGGGTTAATAATCTGCAGAAGGCAATCGTGGTATGATCGCTGTCTCTTGACTGGAGGTTGCTGGCTAGCAATCCCCAATGACAGGTCAGTTTTTCATTACTATATTAAACATAATTATGGTAATGTTAAAGAAGACATCTGAGTATAAGAAGGACAAACTTATTTTAGGTATCTCTCCTTATCTAAATTTTAGTGGGTGTGTGCTACTTCAAAAGCTTTTGAGATCTAAAAGCAGTCTTAAAGTGCTATGACTGTTTCTGGTCTTTGCTTCTTGATTCTGCAGTGTTCAAGGCTGATTTACATCCAGAAAACTAACACTGCAATAAAGTTATTTGTAGAACTACTAATTAAACACATTAAGTGTGAGAAGCATGATTCTGTTTTGAACAACTATACAGATGAGAGGTTTAATACTACTTAAGTGCATCTTTTTTCACATAATAGAATGTCTTGCTCATACCTAGACCAAAAGAAGCAAAATCAGAGAAGATGAAGGCTGAGATATAGAAATAACAGGTTTTGAAATATACAATAAAGTAGAAAAATACTTTTAGATGAAGAAAAGTTACTAAGAGAACAAGGGGAAGGGAAAAGGAGGGGAATTGTAGTGCGTTCAGTACTGAAATGATCTGATGTTGAAAAGCTTTTAGTGAAAAATGAAAGAGCTTTGTGGAAAACAATCTAAGATGCTATTGTTTACAAAGGCCCCAAATTATTCTTAACTCCAAATTACCCCCAAGTAGGTACATATTTCTTCCTCTCCTTTATGAGACTGCCAAAATTCAGCATTCTAGCCTGCTTCTAACCTTCCCCATGAGGCTCATTCCAATTCTCCTTGGAAGTCTTAAGAGCGGCCGGACTGCTGAAATGCTCGGCACTTTCATGAAGATGATTGAATAAGAAACCGCTACAATAAAAAAGAAAAAGGTGGGGGGAGTACAGCTGTGATTTTTTTCATTCTTTTCCCGAAAATGTGTTGAGCTTGAGGTATGCTGTTCAAGTAGAGCTGGTTTATCTTTAAGAGAACAGCTCTGTGCCACACAGAGCAGCAGGCTTCTGAAGATGCATACTTCTTTAGCCCCTTTAATGCACAGATTAAATGGTGTGGTCTGACCCTGAGCCAACTAACAAAAACCTCATTAAAACTGAGATGAGGGGAAGTGTCTGTTTCTGTAGACAAAAATGGGAAGGAAAGGAAATACATTTATGGAAAAAATATATGAAAGAGCTTGAGAGAAATACTTTAGAAAATTAAAGCTTACTGTACTACTATACTCCCATGCAATGGCAAGTAGACGGTCATGCGGGTTTGAGTTAAAAAATGATGTAAAATCACACTAACATAGGTAGAAGGCTGGCTTTCCACATTTGATCTATAGGTCTGGTTTCTCACTCCTGTTGCTTGAAAATCAGGCACAAAGAGGTGCCCATGTCATTAATTAAAGGATATATTGCTTTTTCCAGAGCTCCAGCCTTTGCTCATAGAACCTCAGGACTATTCTGGAGACTAGGACCACCAGCCAAGTTATAAAGAGGGAATATGGCAGTAAATGGAGAGGCTGGGATCATTATCTTGGAAGTAGGATCCTTGGGTTTAGGTTGTGATCCAGGGAATGTTTCATCATTTATATAAAATATTAAAGCATCAACAGAAGAGTTGGTGATTCATTCCCTCTCCTCTTGTCACCCTGCAGTTCTGATGCTACTTCTGAGAAAAACTCAACCGATTCCCTCTCAGACAGAGGAATGAGCTGACCCTAGAATAAGAGATAAAAATACTCCATGAAGTCAACTAATGATATGAATATCTTTCCATGGCCAAATCCACAATTTTTGTTGTAAATTCACTGTGAAAATTCCTTCTAGTTGTCGTCATCCCTGAAAACAGCTAGAATGTAACCATTCCTTACTCTCCTGAGACTATTCTGTGACCTGACCTTTTTACTCGTATTGAAGAAATTATTAAGGTAAGATTTCTTGCCTTATGTCATATTGGCTTAGATCTAAGTCCTACAAGGTTTTAGCAATTCTCTTGGCTTTAAAAATCTATGAATCTTGTGCACCAAAAAATCCCAATCAGTATTGACTCAACCTGGAATAAACTCCTGCATCTCCTTCTGCATTTCTGAGTGCTGGCCAAAACTGTGGCCTTGTTTTAACAGGCTGATCTGGGAGTGGTGGAATGAAGCCTTCCCTTGTGTCTCAAGGTTGCAGTCCTGTAGGTAGTCTCTGATGTCTAACAACAAGCTCTTCTGCACTGTATCCTTTCTGGTAGTCAGAAAACTATTTTTTCTCTCTCCTTCACCTGGACACCTACTTCTATGAAGCTACTACAAACTTTATCTTTTTGATAGTTCAGTTCTGACTGCATTTTTTTTCTGCAGCTATACAAGGGAAGTTGGAGAACATAAAGATGCGTGCACAGAGACAGTGTGATTGCATACACATAATTTCCTTAGAAAATCAGATTAAAAAGTCCCCTCTTGCCTTCTTTTAGTGAGCCTTTTGAGATTGGACTGCCCGCTTCAGATGTAAATTCCCCTCTTTGGCCCTCTGACTTTCATTCCAACCTCTCCTATGATATTGTGCAGGCAAAATGCTTCTACTGTGTAGTAACTATCACCTGGAGCAGTACTCAAACCTCTCTCTGGGTCTCCTCAATTCTCCACTTTATTTTAAGTCTCATGCCAAAACTTCTTGTGTTCATGCTCTCCTCACTCCCCTTCCATATCCCATTTCCCACTTGTAAGGGTACTTTTTTGCCTTGTCAGGTGTGTTGAGATGCATGGTTGACACAAGGTAAGCATATACTATTCAGGCAATTTGCCACAGTGCTCTGAGGGGTATGAGGATTGTTGGTATTAAGAAAAAAAACACCGTGATTTTCTGAAGTGATGCCTCCCTTCAGCCACTGAGAGGATTTACCAGAGGAGTTCTGGATTAGCTGCAGCAACAACAAAATAATCAGAAAGGAGAAGGATAGCCTGCTTTCTCTAAGCATTGCTCTGCCACACAATTTAGGGTCCATGTCCTGCAAGATGCCAGGCTGTTTATCCTGGACACTGAAGAACTCCTACATTCCTCTAAGCTAAGTGTGATGAAACTGGTGGGTATGGAGACAGTGGAGCCAGGCATGCCTACACTAACCTAATACTTGTATTGGGGACTGAGGAACCCAGGCACTCAAAGTCAGTCTAGAAGCCATGTTCATGTCAGCCACCATCTGAAATAATAAGCTTTTGTGCCAGTCTGCCTACACAACTTTCAGACATCCATGTGATGTGGTTCTGAAAAAGGTGGACTTACTGCCATGGTTACTAGTACTGAATTTATTGGTTCATTGTACGGGTTTTGTCTGGGATAGAGTTAAATTTATTTATATTAGCTGGTATGGGGCTATGTTTTGGATTTATGAAGAAAACAGTGTTGATAACACAGGGATGTTTTTGTTATTGATGAGCAAGGCTGACACAGAGTCAAGGGGTTTTCTGCTTCTCACCCCAACCCACCAGCAAGGAGGGGGCGGGGCGGGCACAAGGAGTTGGGAGGGGGCACAGCCAGGACAGCTGACCCCAGATGACCAAAGGGGTATCCCAGACCATATTGCATCATGCTCAGCATGTAAAGCTGGGGGGGTGGAGAGGAAAGGAGGAAGGGGGAATGGAATGATGACGTTTGTCTTCCCAAGTCACCGTTACGCGTGATACAGCCCTGCTTTCCTGGAGATGGCTGAGCATCTGCCTGCCTATGGGAAGTGGTGAATGAATTCCTTGTTTGTCTTGCTTTCAAGCACAGTTTTTGCTTTCCCTATTAAACTGTCTTTACCTCAGCCCATGAGTTTCTCACTTTTACCCTTCTGATTCTCTCCCCCATTCCACCGTGGAGGAGTGAGCAAGCGGCTTTGTGGTGCTGAGTTGTTGGCTGGGGTTAAACCACGACACTCTTCAAGCTCAGGAATTCCTGAACTGCACTCCTTAGAGTAGACAAAGCCTTATTTCTCTCCATTTATTTCACCACTTTCCAAAATATTTATAACCAGCTCAATACTGCAATTCTTGCTCTCTTTTATTTAGCTATAGGGAGTTCAGGAGTTCAATCCCTTGCTGATTAGAATGACTGAATAAATACTCCAGCTTAAAGCAGGTGATTAATTCCTATGGCACATTTCCTCTAGGAATTTATATATGGGCCATAGCCTCAGCAAGCAAAATCAAAGGAGTCACACCAGCTCACGGCACCTATCAGTACACCTGAAACACCTGAAGATATCAGTACACCTGAAACCAGATTCTAATTCACAAGTCTCTGGTAAGTCACTCTGAAAATAGCAGGATAATTCTGGTATAAGAAAAAGTTGTTTATAGCAACTTTTCTAGGCTTGATGTTGTGTGACATGCACAAGTAATGCTCTTCTATTACCTTCTAGAAGTTTTCTTCTACTAATTTCTTTGTAAATTAACCAAGAATCATTTAAAATGAAAGTTTTTCTCCCTTCAAGCTGTTAAAAAGTGATATGGGGATACAACAGTGTTAGAATTTTCACACTGCTATGGACGCTTTGAGTTTTCATTAAAAAGTTGATGTTCTCAGTGCCTCCAGCCAAAATTCTAAACAACATTAAAGCAGCATCTTTCATGCTGCTATAGGAAAGGCTGTTTCTGTATTTCCCTTTTCTACCCACTTCCAGGAGTTTATACAGTTGCTGTAAATATTCATTTTGGGTTAAACTTGGTATATAGTACATCATGTTGCCCTTAATATGATGATTTTTTGCATTGTGACAACAGGCTTTTTAGGAAGCAAATACTATTGCAGTATGGGACACTTTGGCTGTAAAAGCCTTGAGTTCTTCTGCGCCCTTATTTCCCCTAAACCATAACATGCACAAGATTGTGTGAAAACCGCCTTGGTCTCCAAAAACAGAGGGAAAATTTCTTGTATTAACATATTGTAGAGACCTGGAGTGGAATTCCTCTCACATAACTTCATCTGTGTAAAAATTAAGGATACAACAGAATTTCTATGAGCAGGCTCCCTCTGAAGCCAATGTCCCCCTCTGGAAACACCTAGTCTTTTGTCAACTTTGTCTTCTTTCTAGGGTTTGCTTCTCTCACCCTCCAAACCCCCTTACTTTCATTCCAGGACAGGCCATTAACTTGCTAGCCAGCAGTGACATTGTCTGCTCCAGAGCTTGCCTCTTTGCCACCACTACAAATCGTTCAACCAGAGATTTGATTCAAGGCTGGATTTTTACACAGGTTTTGTTACACAGATCATCTTGCAAGTCGCAAGCATAACTTGGTGTGCTTGGCATCAGCTAGCAGCCAGAAGCATGCAGCCATCCACCAGGCCATGTCCAAAGAATTTGAGCTAAAACTCCCCTTTGTATATAAGCTGATAGTTATAATTTTCCTGTTGCGTGACTGTCATTAAGTTCTTAGTTAATTACTTATATTCCAGGCACACATGCTCAGGCTTCAATGAACAGCAGCATACTGCGTTTAGTTCATGCTATATATATGTTCTGAAATGTTTTTATAGTTCTTAGTTTGAACATCTTACAATATTACCTTTGTAGATCTTTGTTAGCTACGTGATGGACTACAGGTTTGCTCATTTCCCTCTTAACTGGATCAGTCACACTCGCAAGCTCTCCCCTCTGTTTCACTTACATAGTCATGATAATTAAATGCCTTTTTTTTTTCCAGGCCTGTAAAACACTGATTTAGTTTCACACCATGAACTATACAGGGAGACTAGAAGATTAATTTAGACTAGCCGCTTAGTTTTTAGATTTCTACAGTTATGTGAGTTTAATTCCAACCTCTTTTCATGCTGCTTACCTTACTGCTGAGGAAGCAGGTACAAGCAGGTCTAGCCCACAGAGATGAGGAGTTTTACTCAGTTTGTCTTCCTTGTTCAGCAGACTTGGGGAAGGTGGAAGGCTGCCCTTGGAGCTTGAACCTGGCTGCAAAGGGGAGCATGGATACAGCATTTACTAACTTAAGTGAAGGATAAAGTCCTATTCTACAACTCTCCCCTCAGTGTGCATATGTACAGTGTCTTGTAGACAGATCTTGAGTATTTTATGAAATACCTGAAAATAAAATCTGGTTCTTTTCCTTAAAAATGTAATATAGTTAGTAATAAGTGCTATTAAAAATAAATGTTTTTATAAGAAACAGCAGTGTAAATAAACACAATGTTGGGCAGGTTTACTTCTCACTTGTCTTTCAGAAAGTGCAAGATCACACTCTCACAAAATGCTGACAACCTCAGCGATAAATTAGAGTGGCTTTATAAAATCATCTTGAAGTATGCTGGAGTCTACCTAACCCTTTTTTTACAGCAGCAATCAGGAACAAAACAGTCTATGTTAAACTGGGTTTTGAAATATGTGGGAGAGATGTATTCCTTTTATTTTATTTAAATAAAAGGAATCTTTTTTTTCTTTTCTTCAACAGTGAGAACAGCCAAGTCAAATTTTGTCTTTCAGTTAAAAACAACACCTGAGGTTACAGTAAAAAAAACAGCTACAAAATGATTAGTTCATTTTATGGCTGGTTGAACAGAGAAGGTATGAACAGAGTTTTTATTTTCCTCCATGTCATTAATGAAACACTAATGAAATTAATTCATGCTCTTTGAACAAGTATGTGTTGGGTGTACGAATCTGATTTTATTATTTTGGCAGAAAATTATGAATTGATTAATTTGATTTCTTTTTTTTTTTTTTTGTGTATGTGGTTGTATAACTTTATCAGGTAAGTCCCATCACAAAAGATTTTCATTGTAAAGAAGGAGATACTGGTTAAATAAACGATGGCTCTTGATTCCAAAGGACCCCATGATCTGGAGGCATCATATTAAAGTAAAGGCAAAATCCATCTTGCAACTTCCTTGTACAGTTTTCCTGATAACGTGAAGCAAATCAGTTGTGAGATTCATTTAATGGTGGGTTTTATTTAATCTGACTTTCTTGTCTGAAAATTAAGCATCCGGTCTAATCTATTAATCTGTGCTACCTCACCCATTAACGGAAACAGGGTAGTTCTACAGATTGCAGTTTGGCCCATCCTGAAGTGGGTAAGAAAAACCCATGCTGAACCATAATCCTTGGTCCTAAGCCTAGGCTGTGGCTGTATTTCATTCATCATTCACAATGTTATGTCTTTAAACTGAGATCACCCTTCTGGGTATTCATAAACTTACTAGCTAAACACAAAATCAGTATAGCAAAGTCCTATCTTGGATCTGAATACCCTGCAAGTGTGCTGGGATGGACAAACCTAGAGACAGCCTGTTCTGAGAAAGTTTTGTTTGTGGGTCATTACAGGATTTTTCAGGGTTAGCTTTAAATCCTAGTCGCTGCCATGGAATTTCTAGTGTTCATCTAGACTTTTCTCCCACTTCACAAGTTGCCAAATATCTGCCCAGTTAGATAGGGGTGTTATCACACACATACACACACCCAACATTTCCTCCCCCCCACCCCTCCCAACTTCAGCTGGCTCATTGTTAGTAGTAGCTGAAAATGATCCTACTTGCAGCTGTGTGAAAGGCAATGAAGTTTAGAACAGCTGACTGCTGAAGAACATTGGCAATGTTAGAGACCTGTCCATAAAAACCTGTGCAATGCAATATAATTTTATATACCCATGCTTTTATACTCTGTACGAAGTTCGCAAGTTGTCCTTTCTACCAACTTGCTATATATATGTTATATATATAATTACTGATCTGGCTTTCTTAATTCAGTCGGCAGACTAATAACTGAATCGGGGCAGCAGTAGTTATGGAGAGCAAAAGCAGTGCATTTCCTTTGAGCAAAAGTAGATATCTCCAGTCTTTATCTGAGCTAATTACTCCAGTCTGTCTTTGTAGGCAGTGAAGACAGATTGCCTATTTTATTGTTTAATTCATGTAATCCTGAAGGAGCCATAAAAAATTCTGAACGTAAGTGTCTCTGCTGACTACAAAGAGAGCTTAGGGCAATGAGCTCCAATGTAGATATCTACACTGAATTTGTCTACTTCGGGTCAGATATAAACATTTCTGAAAACACTTGTGCAGGCAAGCTTGGGAAGTCAGAATGAAGGTCTCATGTCTAAAAGGACTCCATAGGAACCCTGGATGATTAGCTTTAGGCTGTGATTATATGCTGTGAAGACATTTGTATCAGTATCACATTGAGCTACCCCTGTTCATGCCACTTCATAATCCCACAACTAGGCCAAGACATGCTTTCTTGCTCAAGAGTCTATACTCTGACCTAAACTGCATTTTTTTTTTGTTTATGTAAGCAACAATAACATTGGGTTTTGGTTGTATCAGTTTGACTACACAATGCCATGAATGGCTATTCCAGGACAGCCAAAGGGAGAGCGTCCTGAGGTAGGGAGAAGATATGAGAGAAGTGATAAAACTGGTAAGCTGTTATTGCCATCAAAGTTTTGTAGTATTGAAACTGCAGTTTAGAGACTTAGCTCTTAATAGAGCTCATAGGAGACCCAAGTTCCCTTCTCTTAGCTGCTTAGTATTGCATTTCTTCTTAGCATTGCATGTTTTTCAGACGATCTTTAAAATTACATCTGTAACAGTCTGTTGTGTTTTGGAGTTTTTAGCAGTTTGTGTTTACTTTTAAGCCGTGTGCTCAGAAAGGCTCAGGTTTTTAAGCAGTAAATGTCATTTTGATGGAAATGCATGCATTTGCCATCCATTGCGAGGTGATGCCTACTGTGACCATAAAGCTAAACTTCATTGCCTTGATAAATAGTTCATCTCTTGGCTGCTCAGTAGAAGGATGTTCTAGAGCCCTTAAACTAGTAAGCTGTGGGCTAAAAGCCTTTGCAAATGGTCATTTGTCTTTTGATTTTAATTTCTACATGAAATTGTCTATCACTTTTTCAGGGAAAAATAAGCATGAAGGTGCCTGTCTAGCTAATCGTACCTACCCTTTGGGCCAGCAATGAAACAGTTTTGTAGTCCTATGGTAATGATTGATTTGAGCTGTGTCACTTTTGTTCTGATGTGATTTATAAACATCAGTTTGTGTAATCCAGGAAAAACTTGTCATCATGGAGCATGCACGCTGCCAGAACAAATATCAATAAGTAGACTCCATTTCCTTTTAATGGACTTTCCATAATTCTAATTGATGTCTTTTTTATCCAGAGGCATAGCACAGTATTCAAATTAGAAATACTGTGGTGCTTTTCTATCTCTGATTTAGCTAACAGAAAGGTTTGTCAATGAATGTAGCGTAAGTTTTTCTTCTTCAAATGTTCATTGTGTCATTTAATAATAACACTACATCACAAAGAAGGATGTGTAACACATAAGCAAAAAGCAGGTAAAGATATATATCATGTGCCTGGTAAGTACTTTATAGCCTGGGGGCAAATTCTCGGCTGGAGTAAACCAAAGTAGCTCTTCGAAGCAAATACACTTATGCAGTGCACACTGACAGTCAGGCTCTGGGGCAGGCAGGCAAGCACAACACACCATGGCAGGATGATTTTGTACCACACAGCTTTTTCATTTCACTCCCTCACAGAACCTTCCTCCACTTCTGCAGGCTGTAAATAACCTTCCGCTCCCTTTCCCCAGCTACCTAGAAATGCAACCTAAATCCTGGACAAAAATCCATATTACACAGAAAACATTTAAACAAGACAGGGGATGTGTGTAACAAATATGTATGCAATGGTTGCCAGCAAGTGCAGCTCTCATTGACGCTGCCCCAGGAAGCAAGGCAAATATATAGGGTAAAGAAAACTTCCTGGATGGCTTCTTTCTACTCATTGCGCCTCTGCCCTTAAGAAGCCAGCCAGGATACAAATCAGGGTGAGCTTTTGGTGTGCCCAACACTGAACAAAGGTTCTTCATGCACTGAGGTGCCTGTGCCAGCCATGGAATGCCAGCAGCCAAGGGATTTCCTCGGAAAGTTCTGAGTCCTGAACACTGATGTCACTGTCAAGTGAAGTGCTGCCAGGGAAAGTCTCTTTTCGTCCATTGACCATGTAGGGAGCTCAGAATGACTATTTGGGATGTAGACAATGTAGATATCCAAAAGGGATGGGGCAAGTTGTCCCTTTGGTCTCTGGTTTGTTATTCATGTAACCTACACAACTTATCTATGAGCATCTTCGCAGGACATTGTTCATGAGATAAACCCATCAGAGACAGGTCTGCACCCCTTTTTCTCTTTTGCTCTGTGAGTGGTAATTTGCTGAGAAAGCACCTCAAGCTCCAAATATTTGATGGGAGCACAAAGTTTCTGCCTCTGGCTGCCACTTGACAGAAAAAAACTCCTTGGTTTTGAGCTATAGTATATATACTTGCATAAGTAAGTGCAAACTTAAAATCCCATGTGCAGTATGGTCAGGACCTGTGGATAGAGAGTCAGGAGTTCAGCTGCTGAAGGGTTAATGTCATATTTGCTGCCAAGTCCCTTGCGAGTGTCCTTTTCCCGCTCGGTGACAGCAGGCATACAGTGCAGTTAGCAGGGTCAGCGCTCGGACATGGATCTTGGGGTGGTGGCGCACATCAGCAGAAGGTGTCTGGCCCAGCAGGTTGATTCAGCCTGCGCTCTTGGTCCCAAGCTCCCTCACAGGAGCAGGGGAGAAGCAGGTGCTTTCAAAGAGCAGGTCAGACTGTCTCTGTCCGCAGCTACGTCCTTCCGCCACCTACAAAGAAGCTAAGCTGTACTTCACGATATTTGGTGACTTAAAAGATTCTAGATTCAGCTCTCGGTTTCAATAGATGCACGGGGTTTTTTTTCTAACCTCTTGACCTCCAGACTTTCTTAGATATATCTGTCAAACCTGTTTAACCTTTTTTCAGTGAATTGTAATGTGACAGGCCTCATTACTCTTGAACACAGGAAACTTCGCTCAGCAGCATGTGGCGGACTGAAGGTCTGTCATTCAAATGTAAGCACCCTGTGGGACAGGAAAGAAATATAGGGGTGGGTGGGTGTGACTTTTAAAAAGTGTGTTATTTTAAAAAAGACTTACTCCTAGTTCTAATGGTTGTTGTTGACAAAGCAGCAGTGAAATGAGTGGTTAAAATGTGAGCAGATCTGTTTTGCAATCTGCTGTTGCACGCCTTGCTAATTTTAATGTATTAAACATAACAATATGCCACGTCTACTCTAAAATAATAAGAAGAGGCACCTATGTTGTGTCTGTCTATAACTGGTGGACTCGCCTCTCTCCCAAGAAATTGGCTAGCTTCTGTGATCCAGAATTTGTCGTGATCAAAGCACATTTTGCAAAGAATGCAGAGGATGATTTTGCTTAAAAATCAGCTGCTGAAACAAATATCTAAGCATTCATTTATTTCTCTTATGGCAGCATTAAAATAATTGGCAGCACTGCAGCAAGCATAACAGTAAAATGTATTTGTGCTTCATGCCGCAGCAGAATGATTTTAGTAGGGGCTAGCACAACTTGAATGCCAATAAGGTACTGAGAGCTGTGAAACATAACCACCACACCATATTTGAGGTTTAGGATTTACTCAACTTACTACAAAATCAATAATGGGATCGTTTGTAACAAAATCTATTTGCTGAGAAGGAATGTCAGTGCAGGTATTCATCACAGGAATGGGATGCAGACAGTATACTGCCAAAGCCAAGGATACAAATGAATGTCTTTTACAGTACACTGGCTAATAGCTGACAGTTTCAGAAGTCTTGGAGACTAGAAGGATGTTAATGGGACCAAGTGGATGGGAAGACATTATGAAACGTAAACATCCACAAAACCATTGAATTAGTTTTGAACTCACATTTCCCAAGACTAGCTGGAATCACCATCCCCTGTCATCTGAATGTTTCTTGGTTTCTCTTGTGAATACTGTTTTTTGGTTAAGTGAAGCCATTGATAGTAAAAGTCCTCAGTTTTCTTCCCAAAATCTGGTCTGGCCTGTGGGAGAAATGGAGCTTTGTATCCTTTTTATAGTTCATTAAATTTTGCATTTGTATTTTTCCTTCTCTGCCTTAATTGTGCCTCAGCTCATAGTCTCTCCAAATTAGAACATAAAGCCAAAAGTATCAGTGCTCAAAACACAACTGTGGTCTCCAAGGGAAGAGTGATAACAGCTGTGTCACCAAAATCACTGTTTTTGAAAGAACTAGAGCTACTACCTTTTCAAGATGGAAGTACCTCAACTTGGCAGGTACTCACAAGCCTTGGTCTTCAATCATCTTCTGTAAGGCATGGATCTCATCTGAAGCATATAGGTCTTTACTGTGCAGCAAGACCTACCTAACTTTTTTTTTTTTTTTTAGTTAGAATTATTTTTCTGTTCTCTTTGAAAATCCATTCTGTTTCTAGGCATGTTCAATGAAATTGTATGTCTAGGAATGTCTAGACAAAATGACTGTTAAAATGTTCTTCATCCTATTTGCAAGGATCTTCATTGTTGCAGGAAACAGTCTCCTCTGACTCTTCTGGCTAGATTTTTATATGCAATTCCAATTATATGGATCAAGCAATGTCTCATATTGCTTCAAAATAAGGATGAGGTTGCCTTCCTCTGGCATCAGCCTGTGGCCCTGCATGCGTGAAATGGGGAAGAAGACTGCCCCTTTGCTATGGTTTACTTTGCAAGGGTGTATTGTCTTGGTAGAGATTCTGCCATTTCCACCAGACCACAGCACACCATATTCCATGTTCTGATCTCTTCTGTATCTAGCTTTGGACTACGTGTCTCCTCATCTACATGTATGAGAGCTGCAAGTGATTCAGACCATCTTCTGTTCGTCTTCTACACTTCCTTGACACTGCTAGGCTGTGTATTCAGTGTGAATCAGTAAGCACAGACCAAACTGAAGCCTGTAATAGGAGATTTGGGTATGGCATCTACCTTTGACTGCTTTGTTTTTGTGTGGAGCCAGAATCTGGCAGTTCTGAAGAGTGGGGACTGAGCTACTCATAACAATGTTGATTTTAGATACCATTACAAGTGGTCTGAAAATGGCTCCAAGATCATATAACCTCCCACCAGAACGCAGAAAAAAAGATAGAGGATGAAGTTCACCATAGGTAAAAATTTCGATATCTTTTAAAAATCTGAAACTGTTAGTCTTGGCTGAAGATCAACATTAACATTCAGGACTTACAATATAATGTTAGAATTATACAGAAGAAAACAATTCAGTGTATTTAGCACAGAAAGTGCTACAGATTTAGAATCTGCTGGAAAGACAGCAGGAGGAAAAGCAATTGGTGATAAGTTGCCCTGCTTTCTTAGGGAGAACTGAAATGGATAGTTTGATTTCTGCAGTTAACAAAACAGTTTTGGAGGATGCTGCTGGAGGGACAATAGCAGAGCAATAAAAGAGTAGGGTACCGGTGGATTAAGTACCCAGTTAAACTCAATCACGTATATTGAAACAACCACTACAACTGCAGCACCTGGTATCTGCCATTATCACTGCAAGTTAGTTGGCACAAAAGCACAAACATTTTTACAATGAATGCTTACTACTTTGAATCATAGTACTAGCAAAATGTTCTTCAGCAATGAAAACTCAACAGTGTGTTCACATGACAACTAAGGACGATGTCTCTAATATCTCTTTTATATAGCACAGCCCACACCTGTCTGACAATAGTGACTCAAAACTACAGAAAAAAATAGCGACTAAGTTGTTCTTAAATGTTTAAGGTGTAAGTAAGTGGAAACAGTCAATTCAAAAGATAAAAATGGGTGAAACAAATCATTCTAAATGAATGCCTGAATAACGACAATTCTGTCAGCACAAATGAAAGCAGGAGTTTAAACCTCCCTGTTATGAGAAAGGATTAGAGGTATTTGCAACATGAAGTTTTTGCTGTTCCTTTGCAGCATCTGATACCAAATAAACGAATCTCTGTGTAATGAGCCAAATCTGCCACAGATTTTCGTGAGTAACTCTAATATGTGGCAGATGGTGTAAATCAGTGCAAAATTTGGCAGTAGGTGCTAACTGGAATCTGTGATGTTTTCAGGGACTCGTATGCATGTAACCCATGAGTTCTATCTGAAATCACAAAATTTTTCTTGTGCTTGGATGAAAACATGAGCTTAATTTAGCCTCTCAGACTATTCCTTGCATTTAAGTTGTCATTAGTCTTCATTCTGATTTGGAAGAAAGGGTACGCTAAGAAGTCAGAAGACAGGAACTAGTGACATCCAGCCATTAAAACAGATGTTTGGCAATTTAGAAAAAAATCTTGTTGGATAAAAAGCTGCATAGTAGAGTAGTACAGTTTTTCCAGATCTTCATTTTCAAGATAACTTGAGAGGAGGGTTTGGCAGAAGGGACCCAGTCAGTTTGGAGAAGCTCTCTCTGATTGTTCCGCACATATTGGAGGAATGAAGTGCAGGAAACAGGACTTGACTAAGCACAGCTAAATACTGCTCAGCACTGTGGAGAGAAAGGTGAAGGGCAACATATGATACTTACAGGTTTTCTTTTTCTTTCTTTATTCTGTTGATCTGTCTTTAGGAACAACATATCACTTTTGCAAATCATCTTGTGATTTTATGTACTGTTTTTTTGTACTGGTTGTGACTTACCAAAGAAATATTTCCTATAAGTATGGCACTCCTCTTTTTCTCTATTCCTTCACCTTAATTTTACGTTGAAATTTAGCACCGTCAGGGACAGTGCAGAACTGTATATTCCCAGAATAGCTCAAGTACCTTGCAGGTTTACTTAGGCACTCTCTTGAGTGCAATACAATCCTTCCTCTTTCCCGGCATGGGTTGTAACCATTATCCTGTGTCTTCTGTATTTGTGGTGTCTTGTCTAGGGCACATTGTAGCTGCCAGATACCAATATAATTCCTATGTTTCAAGTGCAGATTCTGAAATTCATTTGGCTCATGAAAGAATAAGGACAAGTACCAAAATATTTCTCCTATCATCTGTTCTTTACAATGCATTAACATAAGGAACTATATGACCTTGAATGACTGGTGTACTAAGGTGAGGACCACCTTTTTTATAAACTCATTAGAAGAACAGTGACCAGGCATGTGACGAGAAGAGCTTTTGATAGAGTGAATACACAGTGATCAAAACTTATTTCTCTTTCTCTTAATCTTATGTACATAAAGCGCAAATATTAGGATCCTAAGCACTCTACGTACAGTCTTAAGCCATTAAAGGGGTGATAGGCACTTCCAGAGAGCAATGCATAGAGAAACAGAAAAGATCTCAAGGTATCATATAATATATCATCTTGCAGCCCTTTCCACTAAGCCTACTTGATTATTTCTAGATACTTGCAACATTTTGTTGAATTTTTTCATATTTTTCAGGTTATGAAGAAATCTGTCCTCCAAGGTATTAGCAGCTATCTACTGCCCGTGCCCTGACACTCAGAGGTCATCATCCTCTGTGAACTTAATACACTCTGTGCTCCACCACTGAGGTTATGGATGAGTCGATGGATGAGGAGCACCACAGCCAGAACATATACTTGCAGGACCTGGGGCCCTTCTTAGTCTTTTCATGGTAATATAAAATGACTGATAATCATTCTCTGTGCAGGGTCTTCTGGCTAGTTTTATATCCAGGCAACAACGTCGCATATACAAGTTAGAAGGGTTGAAGTATCATCCTGTAAACCTGTCTGTCCTTTGCTGTTGACTAGACACCTAAGATCCCAGTAAAGACTTTTGGATTTAGTGGGGAAAATGCCATCGTTTGTAACCATGGTGTAATCATGCAGTCCTAGTGAGGTCTCAACTTTTATATGACTGTAAGCATTTTCCTATTTCTTTCCCCATAACCTGATTTTTTTTCTATCTTTTTTTTTTGTAAACTGAAAAGCTTCTGCTTTGATATCAGGGAAAATATTAATGTGTTGAGGTGGTTTCCTCTTCCAACTTCACTGTTACAAATTCATTATTTAGACTGAGCAAAGAAATATATGATATAGAGAATCAGGGACAAATCCTCTATCCCTCTGCATCTCATGTGGAAATTTGCACTACTGAAAGTGAAACTTAACACTTCCACATTACTTATTATTTTAAAAACATTTTGGCAAAGATTAATTCTACTTGTTTGAGATAATCTCAAAAGTAATTTTAAAGTTCTCTGATGTTTGTCATCCTCTAGAGGTGCTTAGAGGTGACTAGAGGCAGCATAAAGCAACAAATTCCCAATCTTCAGACATCCCAATCAAATAACAGCAAAATCAAAGGCATTAGCAAAGCAATTATTACAAAGGGCTTCTGTAAAATATTTGCTATTGCTTCAAGTAATTATGTTTAACTTTCATTGGAATAACTCAATCAAAATGCAGGACTTCTTGCTTATATTAATTTGGTAACATGACAAGCACTTGTTCAAATGAAAAATCTCTAGACCAAGTCAAGGCAGGAAAAAAATTTCCTTTTTTTTTTCTTCTTTCTGGAGCCATGGAACTCAGTTTATGGTTATGTTAAATTGTATAGAAAGCAAGCTTAAATTCAGTAGGTAAACCCAAAAATCTTCATGCACTGAATTTCCAAAATAAAGAAAAAAAAACTACCAGGTAATATCAATGTATTTGAAGGACAAAAAAAAATGCATGGTGTACATCAGTGTTTACAAATGGTTAGTGATAACTGAGTGCTGAAGGGAGTATGAGGGCAAAATCAAAGAGGTGGTTTGATAACCAACAGTATTTCTTCGTTTGTTGGATCTGGGCCATGTTTCAGTCAGGGCAATACACCACAGGCAACTGATGAATTTATTCAATGAATAGCTCTGGCTGCATCCCCCTGGCCAAGAGAACTGGGAAATGTTTCTGATCTCTTCTGTTATTATTAATAAAATCTCATTTACACAAGCATGTCTTGTAAGAAAAAAAAAAACCAAAAAAAACCAAACCCACTATTTATCCTGAAATGAATTGTGCAGAAATATTACAGTGATAGACTCCAGACAAACTAATTTAATGCCTACAGCTTAAGCGTTTGGGCTAAAATGTTTTAAGGAAGGAAATACTTTAAGAAAACCTAGTGGCTTTCTGAAGAATGTGGATAGCTTGATTTTTCAGCGATGCCAGCCTAGACCTTATACTGCCTCTTTTGATGGGACAAGCTAAGTTTTTATGCATAATATGACCACCAAGTAATTTCTCATGTGATACTTTCTCTGATTTCCGATACTGGGGCATGTAGGCTGTGTCTCAACTACGTCTGGTCCTGCCTTTCTAACTCTTTGTATTCCCTAAATGGAGAGCTGAGGATTTCCCTTCTGCCGTGAAGTCTAAGGTCAGTGAGGAGCTAAGGTGACTGGCTGCCTCAGTCCTTCCCAGATGCCTCAGGGGGGGAGCCGTGTTGGGAGCACAACAGGGACAAAAGCACTGCAGGGTGTCAGTGGCCCTGCTGGTAGAGCTGTGGTCATTGCTGGATGCCAGAGGTTCAAGAGTTTCAGGAGCTGTTCTAAATTATGTTGAGTTGAACTGTTCCTAACAATATGGACTGGAGGGAGGGAACACAGACCCGAGTTGTTTTTACAGTCTTTCAGCCTGATGTTTCTGTCATGTTACACCATTGGTTTCAGAAAGGATTGATTACCTTTATGTACTGGTCTATTTTTTGCAGACCTTTTTCAGTTGCTGTATCTTGTACTCTGGTTTATGAAGGGGAGTGGGAAACAGAAAAAATGGATTAATTTAGGCTTTTTCATGTTCCTGGCGCCAATTCAGAATCAGTAAAAAAAGGTCGAGGCTTCAAATTAACCATCACATTGAGTAGAAGGTTCTTCTCTTTCTTCTTCCGTTCTTTTTTAAGTGGGAGAAAGTGACAGTCAGAGCCATAATACAGGTATCCATTGCACCTTCTGTGGGTCTGACTGCCTTTATTTATGGAGATCATTCTTCATGTCCAGTTCTCTTGGAAGTCTTATCTGCCCTACCTATCATCAGAGATGTTTCTCCTTGACAAATATGCTTTAGGGGATGAATCAAACATTACTGAGCTGTCACTGCTTACAGGTAGTTCAGGCGATCTCCCCTCCCAGATTAGTTCTTCTCTTGCCTTTGGATATTTTAATAGATTCTTGCATTAGAATTGAACTCGGGTCAGTAGTTACAAAACCTGCACACTGGAGCTGCAGTTCTTTCACCAAATCAGTCAATTTTGCCAGCTGCTTTCTGTTGGGCAGCTTGCAATGTATATTTAGTTATTAAGCTCGAAAGAGAAAACTGACTTCCCTGAGAGTGGCAGAGGCATTCTCATGCAGGCACCATGGAGAATGCAGAAGCTGGGGGAGCAAGATGGGGAGTTTTCACAATGCTTTTGTATCAGAGATTTAGTACCAAAGCTGTGTGTTCGAATTTACATGTAGAACAGCTGGGCATTGACATTCTGAGGTCTAGGGACTTGGCCCTAGCCCAGTGAGGAGTGTGCTTGGCAGGGCCTTTGGTGGAAGGCCTGAAATGGATTGCCCACTGCAGTTTTGCTGTGAGTTCTTGTCATTGTCTTTTCCCTTGATCAGCTCTGGACGCTCATGTCCCTCTGCAACAGCTGAATCATGTGCATGCTTGGCAGACATGTGGGGGCTGAAGATTTTATCTTGGTGGATCCTGTGAAATGCTGAATGTCTGTAAAACTGCTGTCAGAAAGAGCTAGAGCTCCTTATTAATGAGCACAGAGTCAGATGCTATGTTTCCTCTCCCACATTACCTCTCACAACTCCCTGGCTTCAAGTATCCCATGCAAAAGCTATTTTTACTCTGCTAGACACTTACTCACTTTCCCTGGATGCCTCCCAAAACCTCAACCAATAAATGGCCCATCCTTCCCTCTCCCAAAAACTTTCATAAATCTAATCTCCTCCTGCAAGCTTAAAACTCCAGAGGCTGAGATCTCTGTCAGGTTTATTAGCACAGGCGCAGTTGAGTCCCCTCATTTCCGACCAATTCAGGACACAATCTGAAGCTGAGGGTCACTGCCTCTTCTGCTCTTGTAATTTTGAGGAGCACAGACACCTGAAACTTTTGCAATTGTGGGAAAAAACCCAACAAGGTGTCACTAGCTAAAACCCCCTGTCCTTTGGATGAGGGGATTTTATATGCTGATTGCTTGGGAAATAATCTTTCACATCTCTCTCAGTCTCTTTCTGCAGCTGACCCACTTTCATGGATGACAAGACCTATTGCTTAGGGATTTCAGTCCATACTGGAGTTTGAAGCCAAAGCACTGGAAACAGTAAAACTTATTTCTTCTGAACTTGCATGCTAAATTTCTGTACAATACTTGACTGCAACATACTGTGGAAGTATATCCATCACAAGTATCTTCTAGAAGAAGCTGATCACCTTTATAAGCACTTATACAATTTGTATTTTCCCAAGATTACAAATTTAGAACCCCTCAAAAAAGAAATTTGCAGGTAAAAAATCATATGCTTTAAAGGTGTTTATTTATAACAGTACACATATATAAACAGTGTATGTATGTGTATAGGCTATAAGCCTTTATTTATGTATGTTTTATTACATATATTACATATATATACAGACTTTTAAACCTATATAAAATTATATAAAAGGCATTTGCTTATACATATATAATAATAAACAACCTCCCACCTCTAAATGGCCCATTACACAAAATGGGCTTTTATATAGCAATATTCCAGATGGTGACTTCTAAAAAATTAAGAGGTATACAGAAATTTTTTGAGACCTGACTTCCTGATGTATAGGTTTCATCAGTGACTTCGGTTTCTATTATTGCTTTTATATTCAAGTATGTGTTTGTGACGTTTTGCAGTGTATGACCCTTTTTTGCAAAAATCTTCTCAGAACTAAATAAGACAAACTAGTTCCTGAAGTCAGAAAACAAACAAACAAAAAACCCCAGAGCACTTCTGCTGTAGGTATTTGTGCAATATTGAAGGTGCAGGGATCAGTGGATCTTAAGGACAAGGTAATATAACCTGTGCATTACAGCTGATGTCCTTTTGGCAATGGCTGGATCTACCCATAGCCTCCGTCAAGGGTGACATTTATACGGCACAAGTGAGTTTTGCATTATCATGGCCTGCTCTCGCTCCTGTAGAGTCATAATGGTTCACAGCTAAATGCAATTCGATTGCACTGCTCTGTAAAATCAGGGCTCTCCCGTTGCATTATTGTCCCTTTGCATTATTGTCCTTTTGTTTTATCGCCCATGGTTTCAAGCAGCATTTCCAACCAGAAAGCCTAAAAAGTTATCTGACTCCTCTCAGCATATGGCTTTTTTGTCTATGTTCTTAGGAATCCTGTTTAGCTGTTCCCACCCAGCTTTCACATGTTTAACTAAGTGTGCTCTTTACCTGCGGGTCATGTAGTAACTGCAGCACCTGATTTGCACCTTTGTGACAGCAGTCGCTGTACCCTGTACAACAGAAGTTTGCTACAGGTAACACTAGAGCATACTTCACCTTGTATGTTTTTATAAAAGCACCTGATCTGTACTTAAAACAAAGAAAAATGTTTCTGGCCTGCTTTTTTCTGCATGGAGTAGGTACAAGGAAACTGCTGTTTGCCTGCTTGATTAACCACTGTTTGCTTGACCATTAAGCAACTATTGAAAAAAATGCTGGTGCCCTCCTAATGCAGTTACACAAGTGTTATGAACTGTAAATAGACAACAGAACAGATGTTGGAAGGTCATAGCAGAACCAGGAATGATGTATCTTTAGATTTAACATCTTGGTCTGGTTCCCAGGCAGCTGATTCCCCCTTGATTATTAAACAAGAAAAGAGCAATTGTTTGGACCAGTCTTTTGTTCGGTGTTCATGCAGCGTGTAGCACAACAGGGTGCTGGTCCTTCAAAAAGCGATGATTGATCATAACTCCATCTCCATGCCTGTAACAGGTTTAAGCAGTAATTGCTGCATCAATGCCAAAAGATTTACAAAGGTCAAAATCAAAAGAGAGAGAAGACCTCTGTCCCTGTCCCTGCCACCAGCAGAGTAATTGTTATCAGTAGCTTCAATAATGACAAAAGTGCTGAGCTTGCTTTTTTGGTCCTGCCTTAAAAACTTCATTATGTTTCACTGGTATGAATGCCTCACTGGCAGGCGCTGAATGTTGATGACAGTCATTTTTCTTCCCACTTCTTGTTGACCATTGTAGCTATCCTTGTAAAAAAAAAAAAACAAAACACAATCTCATTATAGTTTCAGCAACGTTCTTGGTGAAAAACAAAAGAGGTCAGAGGGAGATGCCTCCTTTGATATTCCAGCAGTGGCGGATAGCAGAGAGTGGTGCAATAGGAGAACAATTGCTCTTGGTTGGATCACATTCCACCACCCTGAAAAGGCAGAGAGACCATGGTAGTTTGGAGAGAAAGAGGCCTGAAGACATTTTGTAGGCATGGAATTGATTGTCAGGGATGCTGGCAGTGCTACTATGCTTTTCAGATCAGGCTTGGGCTCTGCCACAGATGTTCTGGACAGCACTGGCTGATCAGCAATGAAATGGCCATGACACAGGGAATGGGTTAGAGACTGATGGTGGTAAGGAAAATGCTGATACTCCTGCCTTGCCCTGCAGCCCTGTTGCCCTGCAAGCCCCTGTGAACTTCATAATCTCTGTTCTTGACAGCACATCTGTTTTGTATGGGTGGGAACATGTCCCTCATTCCCATTGACTTTGGCGTATGTAGGAAAGAGTATCTTGCAATGCATCTGGAATGGACTGGATCCTTCTCTTCACTTTTATTGGTGTCAAAGCAATGCAACTTACTTTGTTCCCAGAAAGCCACTCCTGCCTTCTGTTGTACAATTTATTAATTCTGGTGGTTAAAATACCCTCCTCTTAGCTCTGAAGTTTTAAAGTAGAAACAAATGTATTAGTACATGAACAGTAAATTCTGCCGAGACTGCTTCAGCCTAACTGGGGGCTTTGTCTCCTAAAAAGAAATTGCAAATATTTTGTTTGTTCAAGATTTCAAGAGACTGCAGAAGCAGAAAGGGATCCCCTCACCCACACCTCAGGCCCAGAAGACCTACAGACCAGCTCATGTTTTGGGAGGAGACCTGCAGGCACTGTAAGATGAAGCAGAGGACAGCTGTGGGCTTTAGAGAAGGCAGAGAGCTGGAGGGAGGGCTCCTCTCTTGGGAAACACATTTCAAAAAGCTCTTGGTTCTTGATAATTAAATAAATCTGAAACTATTCCTTGACTCACTGGAGCTCAATCTCTTTTTCAGGCTTCTTCCTGAAAGTCGACAGAATTACAAATGGGTGGTTGCTCACTGAAACACGATGATGTTTCAACCCTCAAGGTAAAGCCATGTTCATCTGGATGCACTTCTAACTCAAGGGGTTTATTAGACAAGTTGTCCTAGTGTAACTAAAGCAATTGTGTTACATAGTGCATATCCTTGGACACTCAAACCAGTTTAAAGTGATGTTTACATTGACTGACTTCAAACGGTTAGTTTCAGCTGACTGGGTAAAAGTGAAGCTTTAACTGGTGTGAGTAACTCTCTGCTAGATGTTCACATTCTTATAACTAGGTCAAAATTACATTGACTTAGTTACTCTGCTGCAGTGTTTCAGGCTAGGAAAGCCTCCCTAATCCTTAGGATTCATCACTGCTGCAGTCTGAAGACTGTTAATCAGACCAGACAAGTGCTTACTAAGTGGTTAGAACTGAACATGGGCAGGGTATTTTTCCTTGCAATTATATTTTCCTCCAAACACCTCATTCTCCTTCTTGTCATGTAATCTGTTTATAACTCTTCCTCATATTCTATATATAGTCTATCAAAAGTGATACTTTTCAACCTTTGTCTATTTGCAGATTTTTAATGCTTTTCCAAATGCAGGTACATGGAGCTCACCATTATAGGGAAAATCATCTTCTCCAATACTTTTACAGATCTTCCTGTGATCGGGACTGAGTTCTTCTTTGTTTTTTGATATTTTCTTTTACCTCCTCCTACTTCTGGTAGATGTCACGAGGAAGGAGCCAGACTCTTCTCAGTGGTGCCCAGCGACAGGACAAGGGGCAATGGGCGCAAACTGAAACATAAGAGGTTTCAGTTGAATAAAGGGGGTTGTGGAATCTCCTTCTTGGAGATATTTGAAACCCTCCTGGACGATGTCCTGTGCTCTAGGTGACCCTGCTTTAGCAGGAGAGTTGGACTAGATGATCTCTGGAGGTCCCTTCCAACCCCTGCCATTCTGTGATTCTGTGATTCTTTCCATACATCCATATATATAACGGTATAATGATGATAAGTGTAAATTATGACAAACAGCACAGAAGTGACTAGGCAACCAGTACTATTACTGTGCCACATTTCTCTCTGCACCATGTCCTATACTTGCTGCTGCTCTTTGCCTCCTTCACTCTCTCACCCATATCCATCTCTCCTTCTGGGGCAGTTTTCCCGTCTCCCTTCTCCCACTGCACTGGAGCAAAACGGATCAGTTGGACTTACTGGGTCAGCATGGAGTCCTTTGTTCCATGCAGGAAAATGAGTCAGAAAGGGGGTGCCAGGGTGAGGTGACACCTCAAGGAGTGGGCAAAAAGGAAAGGAACAAAGCTGCACCAATACTGTATTGTAGTTCAGATTACACCATGGGAAAAATCCACTACTTCTTAGAAGCAGTGGTTTAGTGAAGAGTGAAATAATCCCACCTAAACGTCCCTAGAAAAGCTTCTGAGCCCTTGTCTAACACACAGTGATACTACAATATTTTTCTGTTATGGTCACCATGATACATATAGTACTGTCTTTCAGAATCAGCTTTTTTTTTTTCCCCAGAAAAATAGCAAATGTACTAAATGTACTAAACAGAATCTTGAATTATCTATTATTCAAATTTTTTATTCTAATGAAATATGATTAAGTAAACAACAAGGGATTTTTTTACATGATAGCTCTGGAATTAAAACTGACCTCTCTGAGTAAAGCTGAGTTACTATGACCTTTAGTAACACCACTTACAATGAGGGATTTATCTCACCTGCCTTCAGCAACATAAAAATTAGATGTTTGTTCCAAACTAATACTTTGGGCTGTCTAAATAATCAATAGAAAGAGTTAGGTACCTCCAGAAGGTTGGTTGTCTCACTTTACAATATAAATATAAGTGGGATGCAGCACCGTAGAAATGGACGCGTGTGACACACCGACAACTGTAAGCACATAGATGAGTGTTTACATTGGGAATGTGTAACGTCGGAAGAGGGAAAACCACCTCAGATTTCTAATAGCCCTCCTTAATCCACCATTGTTCAATTCACTCAGATTATGATTTCAGAACATGTGCAGTCTCATGGATTTACTGGGGTGGCACCAGGCAGTATCAACATCGTAAAACAAACCTAAGTCAACAACCGAGACTTTTCTTTTGTTTATAAATCAGCTTTAGTTTGGAACTGACTTCACATTTAACTAGATAAAGCATGCAAAAAACCAGATTTTCTGTTCATCACCTCCAAGTTGTTCTCTAATATAGCCAGAACAGAGCATTGTTTCAAATCTATTGACAGAGAGGTATCAGCTTTATGCAGTCATTTATCAGCAGAAGATACACTTTAATCCTTATACTTAATAGCTGCTGAGCTCTGCTCTGCTTGTCTGTGCCACATTTTACAATACCAGGGTATTTCTGCCATTCTGTATTGATTTCATCCTTTATTTCCTCTCTTTACTGAGCTTTTGAATTGCTTGATTTTTTAAATTTAATTTTCCATTATTTGAGTTTTCTTTGCAAGCCCTAAAGCATGCCGATTGTTGCTGAAACACAGCTCACCTTCTGAACACAACTTTTCTTTTTCAAGTAGAGAAATGAATGGGAGACAGATTCACCAGTGTCTAGATGCTGGTTTGCATGCATCTACTATTGCTAGAACATACTAATCTCAGACTTTCACAAACTAGGATGTATACCGGCTCAGATCACTGCAAGCTTTATTTCTTCTACTCTTTACCTTTATCTTTACCTTCGGTTTTGCTTGCAGACACAGTATGGCAGTAAATGTTTTGTCTGCAAGAAACGGATGTCATCTATCCGTACTTCTGTGAAGGCTTTGACATGCTTTCCCACAACATCCTTCTCTCTAAATTGGGGAGATATGGAATTCATGGGTGGACTGTTTAGTGGATAAGGAATTGGTTGGATGGTCACATCCAGAGGGTAGTCCTCAACAGCTCGATGTCCGGATGGAAGCTGGTGACGAGTGGTGTCCCTCAGGGGTCCGTACTGGGACCAGTGCTGTTTAATATATTCATCATGACCTAGACAGTGAGGTTGAGTGTACCCTCAGCAAGTTTGCAGACGACATCAAGCTGAGCAGTGCAGTTAACATGGCAGAAGGATGGGATGTCATCCAAAGAGACTTGGACAAGTTGGAGACATGGGCCTGCAGGGTTCTGCACCTGGGTTGGGGCAACCCCCAGTATCAATACAGGCTGGGGGAAGAAAGGATTGAGAGCAGCCCTGCCAAGAGGGACTTCGGGGTACTGATGGATGAAAAGCTGGATATGAGCCGGCCATGTGAGCTCACCATACAGAAGGCCAACCATACCCTGGGCTGCATCAAGAGGAGCTTGGCCAGCAGGTCAAGGGAGGTGATTCTGTCCCTCTGCTCTGCTCTTGTGAGACCTCACCTGGAGTACTGTGTCCATCTCTGGAGCCCTCAGCACAAGAAGGACATGGAACTGTTGGAGCAGCTCCAGAGGAGGGCTACAAAAATGATCCGAGAGCTGGAGCACCGCTCCTATGAGGACAGGCTGAGAGCTGGGGTTGTTCAGCCTGGAGAAGAGAAGGCTGCGGGGAGACCTGATTGTGGCCTTTCAGTATTTAAAGGGGGCCTATAGGAAAGAAGGGGATAATCTTTTCAGCAAGGCCTGCTATAACAGGACAAGGGGTAATGGTTTTAAACTAAATTATGTAGGTTTATATTGGATATAATGAAGAAATTCTTTACAGTGAGGATGGTGAAACACTGAAATGGGTTGACTGAAGAGCTGGTGGAGGCCCCATCCCTAGAAGCATTCAAGGTCAGGTTGGACGGGGCTCTGAGCAACCTGATCTAGTGGAAGATGTCCCTGCTCACTGCAGGGGGGTTGGACTAGATGACCTCTAGGGGTCCCTTCCAACCCAAAACATTTTATGATTCTATGATTCTATGAAATAGGCCTTTAACATAGTTCTGTATGTGTATTATTTTTATTCCATTTATTGAATTTATTTCCTGTGTTTCCACTTATTTCATGGCTTTTAGGGAGTCCTATGGACCAACTCACCTTTATTTTATCTGATTCTTAAAGTCATCCTGTGCCTTTCCCTGGGTTATTGTAAAGCATAAGGAAAGACCATCTCTCTGAACTAAAAGTCTCTTAAGCAAAAATCAGTGCTATGCTTAATATGTCTGTTTTGCTTCCAAAATTTGTAGTTATTATATGGTAGTATTAGTGTTATTATCATTGTGATTATTTTAAGAAACAGTATCCTTTCACCAAAACAGTATTTGCATACCTTCATATCAGATGTAAAAGCAGATTCTTCTCATCTTAAAGGGAAATCTAATTTGTCTACAGTAGTAGATATAAGCTAATGTACAAGGTCAGATGGGTGGCAAATAACACATTACTTAGGTGTGCTATTTCATAATGTGTCTTTAATTGCTGATTTATTTGAAACAGCTTCTAATGTCCTTCACAATAATGAACTGCAACTGCAAAGAAATCCCAACAACATACCTAAAATAAATAATGTAAGACAACTTCATTTCTGGGTTCATGCCCAGTTTTTTGACAGCTACATTCATCAAGTAAAGGTTGAAAGGTAGGAAACAGCTTTAAGAAATAATGAGAAACTAGAAATAAGATATTAATCTTATCACAGTTTAGTTAGAGGAAGCTGGGAGTAAGCCAGGGTTTGAAATTGGAGATGCAGAAATTAATGGCAGAGAGTGATAAAGGTTGTAAATCACATGCATTTACATTCCATCATTCTTGTCATACTGAAGGATTGTACCATGATTGACAAGGGAGAAAGTATTAATTTGTAAGGATCAAGATTTTGGAGTTAATAGAATTTGATCATCTGACTCACCAAAGGTACAGAATTGAAATATTTAAATGATATGAATGAAGCATAATCATACAGAAAATGGGTTTGAAGAAACCTAGCAACCCTGACTTCAGCTCTCCTCTTTCACTGTAAATATTTCTTATTCTCGTTTATGTCCTTGGCCCATTCCTCAGACAGTCTCATATACTCCCTGGACAGGACTGTTGTCTTAGGTTGTCATATTCACACGTTTTACACCCGTTATGTGTTTTAGCCTGTTTGGTTGAAACATCCTAAGTTCTCTTCCTTTCTGATTTCCCTGGGTACACTAAAGGGAAGCTCTTCTAGCCGTGCCTGCTCTTATCATGTACTTGAAAGTGGATTTGGGGCAGAGACTGAGGCACTCTAAAGGGTTAGTTGAAGCAGGGTTTATAAGATCTTTTTCTCCCCCACTCTTTATTCCTGTAATGGGAGCAGTGATCCACCGGAACTGGGTGTGATCCCTAGCAGCGAACTTGCAGCAGGGACTAGTTCCTTTTTTGCCATGGGCTTTCAAGGAAGATGAACCATGGTGCTATCTAGCCCATGATGTTTTTTCACCCTCCTCTATTTCTTCTGTAATCACATTCTAGTGAATACTATGGTCTACAGTTGGGAAACCTGTGATTACTCACTGCATACCCAAATCTTGTTGCTTCTTTCTCCACATTATTCATTTAATTAAATGTTTTCTGAATACAGGAACCAGCATAAAAGTAAGAGAAAATGAGCAGCTGTTGGAAGTAAGAGTTTGAAAGAGGAATTGAGTGCTCAGTCTGTAGTATGCCCATTAGCTGTGTCTCTGTAGATTTTGTTAAAGGCAATGGCCAGTTTAGTTTTACACGCATTATCATATGAAAGTTATAAACATGTTAAGATGTTGCACAGCACTGTGGACTTGTTTGGCATATAACAATTTTTGTGGTGTTTGCCCAGATGTTTATCTGTGCATCCTAGCTAATCATATCCAGATTCCTGTATGCCGTGTACACTCTGCAAATGCCACCTCCAAAACTGTCCTTGAAACATGGTTTTGAAACAAAAATTTCAAACCCCTATTTTGAAAAGTTTCTCTCTGCAGTGGACCAGAAAAAATTAGGTGTGCACGGCTTCTTGCTACATACCGTAATCCATCATCTCATGCTGAACAGGAATCTCTACTGAGATAGGGCATTTAGACTTATGAACGCAGAAGACTAAAAGAAAATTCATATTGCTTTTCCTGCCCACATATTTGTGGTTCCTCATTTTCCCACTGCTCATTGGCATGACGATATTTTAACAAATATTTAGCATTTATACTCTTACTGTGCCATCAGCAAAACAGCTCAGCTAGTTAAAGAAGAAACCAGGCAAGCAATCCGGAGCTCAAACCCTTCCTCTGCCCCTGACATCCTATGTGCATTTTGACATCTTGTTTTTTCTGTGCTTCTATTTATTTGAGAAGTAAAGCTACCACATACTGCAGAGTGATTGCAAGAATAATAGCATGGAATATATTAACAAATACAATGCATACAAAAAAGCCTTCTCCAAACCAGGTCCTCAATAGTCAGGAAGGGAAAAGGTTGAGGAAAAGGTAACTAATAAACAAGGTCAACTTTGATCTTTTTTTTTCTTTCTGGACAAAATTCCAGAAATTTTAGGCATTCAGAGGCTCCAATAATGAAGACACCAGGAACACCAAAGAATGACAGTCACTGCTTCTACTGCTGTGGGAGTAGGACAGGACACAGTGATAAAATAAAGTTTTTAACATCAAGTTTGAAAGTAGCAGCAGTTCACACAATTAAGCTGGTGACTCAGTGAACTGCATCTTTTAAAATTTCCCCAGCTTTGACACATCATGGGGTGACTTTATGTCCTACTGTTTTCACATCCTTGTTGATATCTTGAATTAGCCAAGCATCTGTTACTCCAGTGAAATCAGATATCTGTTTTAATATGGTTGTTTTCAACACTGCAGTGTGTTCTGATTATTCTTTGTATTAAAAAAAAAAAAGAGAAAGCATTCAATTCTCTCCCTTTCTTCTTGGTTACAAAAGAAAATTATTTGTTCCATTCTACACTTTTTCTTACAGTTCAATTAGATTTACCTACCAATAGCTTCTATCAAAGCTTTTCTTTATCTGATATGGTATCTTTTATATGAAAAAATATTAAATGCAGAAAAGAAATAATCTGATATATATACCCATTAAACAAACTTCTTTAGCTCTTACTGCACATCATTCTTGGGCTAGTACTAATGGTAAAGTTTTTTTTTCTCCGCAACACATGACATTTTCTGACCATACATCCCTAATTTATCCTTGAAATATGCTCTTTTTAATGGTATTCTTTGATGGGATGGCTTCTTTTCCAGGTCCAGCATGACTTATCACTTTTAACTCTCAGTCCATGCTTAAAATAAAGGAGCAAAATGCTGTTCTGAGATTTATGGGTAATGGAGCAATTCTAGCGAAATGAGTGGAGGTGCTCTAAATTTACTCTGTGTAACAGAAGGGTACTTTCTGGACATGCATAAAACTCTGGTATCATTGCAAGAGTCAGGGGAGGAATGCTGCACTTCTAATGCATTAATGTGATTGATGATGTTGGTAGCCATTGATATCTTCTGATAAAGTGTTTTACATTTTTCATTAGTGATGTGTGGAGTAACTTGTATCTTCAAGGGAATGAAACCTTTATTTTCTTGGACATTAGGAGAGACACACCTTCTTCAAGCTTCTATATGGCCCAACACCTTTAAGTAATTTTAAACAAGCTCTGAGATTTAGACCTCAACAAATACTCCCAGGTAATCTTTTTTTGACTCTGGTGTCCCTCACCAAACAGTAGCATAAATTATTTCTGTACATTACATCTGATGTGTATGCATGATCTCCCTATAGGTGAGATCAGAATTAGACGTGTAAACTCCATGCCAACAGCCAGTTAATGAAGTGAGTTCATTCCACATACTTCTTGCCTAATTTCAGCTTTTAACACCCTGTCACAAAAGATCTATCAGAGTCCAAAATGTAAATCTGTTAATGGAACCATTTATGATGTAATTGGGGCTCTTCTGTAAACCATGGTGAGCATGACTGAAGAGGTAATATGCAAAAGGCTTCCCTAATATAGATATGTAACAGTCAAGCTGTTAGATTCAGCAGTGATACTGGCATTCAGTGATGCTATGTAACTGCTCCAGTTCAGCCACTATCTCCTAAATCATATTTTTGGATCTCAGTTTAATAGGGAATTATCTGGATCTGGGGAGAATACTTTGAAAGCTAGATCTTCTGATTTACTAGGTAAGCAGCGTGACAGGGCCTCTAACTCTTATGTTACATTCCTAGTCACTTTGTAGGTTGCAGGAAGAAAATTTTGAGAGAAGCTGCACAAAGCTGTCAGCAGCAGTGCTAATTGATGCCTGCCACAGAGATCAAATGGAGACTTTTTTCATCTAGCTTAAAAAGTTAGGGATACATTTCTTTTATTTTGGGAATCACTGTCTTTAACATAAGAAACCCTAGAGACCTCTGTGTGAAAAGCTGAAAAGAGGGATTTACTCAAACTATAGATTACTCAATCAATATATTTACTTATTCCTAATGCATGATTTGAAAGTGGTTTTCTGACGCTAATAGTTAAGTTTAAAGAATGTAGTTTCTTATTAGGGAATACATACAAATACTTTATTAGGAATTAATTTGTGCCATCCATGATTATATCCCTCCCCTGAATTTTACTTACAAATTTCTGGGAGCTTCTCTCTCCTGCACAGTTTCAGAAATGTTCTTCAGACTAATCTGGATGTTCTTCCTTGTTATTGTTCACTGAAGTTAGCAGAATTTTTTGCCTGACTTCCTTCCTTCAAATGCTTTACTCTGTTGAAAGAACATAACATATGCTACTCTATGGCACCTAATCAGTAAATTCAGTGTATGCTGTTCCACTTTCTGGGCTGGCTTTGATGTGGTTTGAATCATACTTGGATCTCTTGGTGGTTTTGAGCATTCTCACAGCACAGTTACAGCCAGGTCTCAACATAAATTCAGATGGTAATGAAAAAAAAAAAAATATCACCATTGTCTGGTTAAAACACAAGACATATTTAATTAACATGAAATTGCCCACACTTAACCCGGTGTAGTATTTAATGCAGTGTTCAGCAGATTACTTCCAACACTGTTACACTTCCAATACTGCATCCCCTAGGAAGGGGAAGAGAAATCAAACACTGGATAGACATTAGTCACTTTGCTCAATCCACATAGCACAGTCATCGTGGTAAGAATCTGCAGAGGATGGGAGAGGTGTCAAGGTTCACAGCCACCCTTTGCCCTTTAATCCTTTAATGGGGGAGGTATAATCTGCAGAACTGGAACTGAGAATGGTTTGAGATCAAGCAGTATATAGAACTATTTTTCAAGTGAATACTGATAAACATTTACTGATTAGCCAAAATATTGATCCTCAAAATATGTTATCCTGACTGATACAATTCAGAAGGTTTACTTCTTTTTCTCACAGTACAGCAGCAAAGCTTCTCATCATTTTTATTTTACAAAACGTAATAATAAGCTCAAACTGATGCAATCTAAAAGTTCAAGCTGAAAAAAGGCGCAACCTTTGATCCAGATCTAGCCATAAATAGTCTCATTACAGGACTGGAGGTTATGAAAAAAATGATGGTGTAGACTATATTGACAAAAAAAGACAACATTCAAGTTTTCTGGGATCTACTCCTGTGCTTGCCCCAGGAGCACGTTTTCTCAAACTTGGCTAAAAAATACAAAAATATTTTTCAGCAATGGGATACTGTCTAGAAACCAACCCAATTAAAACATCAGACCTGGTACAGATTTAAGACTCAGGTCTGGTTATGAATGTGAAGCAAAGCATTACAGACATCTCTGAAAGTCATATATCATGTTTGTGATTTACAGGATTGAAGGAGAGGCTACAAATCATAGAAAACAAGAATCCAGTTGTTCCCAAAGAATAGAGGTGGATTATAGACAGAGCAGACTTTCTTGGCCTTTTGATTCTGTGTGTCTATGTTTTATCAGTGGGAAGTGATTTTGCACTTTAGATGACAAAGGCTTGGTGAGAAGGCCACACGTGTCCAGCTGCTGGGTAATAGGGAGTGCTGTGGAGGGGTGATAATTGATCTGCCCTGTAGGATAAATTCACTCAAGATTTATTTCATGTGGGTTAAAGTCACAGTGAAGATATGGCAGAAATGGCCTTAAGGATCCAAGTAGATGCACAGGATTCAGGACTCCAGAAATGTTGGACAGCCCATGTCACTGTGTACTCTTTATCATTCCTTGGGTTGCTTGTGCTTTAATTTCACCACTGAACATAGTGCAGGTATAGTCAGTCTTTCTGTCCTCTTTCCACTATAGTCCCTATTCACTTTTACCATCTAATCACACTCAGGTGCCAGGACCCTTCAGACAGTTTCTAGAAAAGAGGAAAAATACAATTGAGCAGGCATGAGATGCTCTTTTGTGCATGCGTATCTGTCTGTGTGTTCATACAAGCCTGCCTGTGGTTCTTGCTTGATGCATGTGTATTTGTAGGTAAAAAGAGTGCCCCAGGTTCATTTCTTACACCCTGAGGGGAGGTTCCTGCCCTGCTTCCCTGAGGACAGGGTTGCGATCCGCATGGCTGTGCCAGTATAAGGCAATTGTAGCCCATTTGAATGTTACTTAAGTTGCCCATGAACTGCTACTTGCAGAAGTCTGGTTTCTGATCTGCAGGAATAAAATATTGAAGGGGAGAAAGAATTGGGAGCAGCCACATGTCCTATGCCATCAGAAAACATTTTCCTTCTATTCCGTGCTACTCGACTAGATGCCTGGGCCCAATGATTTTCACCAGTCCAAAAAGAAAGGTCTGGCATAAATTACTTTTCTCCTTTTCTAAAGACTCAGTTCAAACTCCACAGTAACTGGCAAAATGACCTCTGTTGATTCTAAAAGTCTTTAGATGACGTCCCAAAGACATAAGGTAGGACTAATGGTTCATTGTGTTTAAGGCTTTAGGATAGGTTTCAGGAAAACTAGATATAGCTTCTTTATGGTTCTGGACAAATACCTCATCTCTGCCGTCTGTACACTGAGGGTAAAACTGCTGTAACTCATGTCAAAATCCCTACAAGGATAAATCCATAAAGTCTCAGGATGCACTGACATATATCGCCAGGGGGACTATATTGATAGATAAAAGCCACTACGCTGTCAACAAATGTCTTACCAGTACATATAAAAATTGATGAGCTTTTCTTACTCTGTTGGGTGTCCTGAAAACCAGAAGAACTGTGACCCATCTCTGTCAGTTATTTTAATTGTGAGCTGAATTTTCTAAGTGCAAAACTTCTAGCCTGGAGTGCTCATACCTGCATTAAATAAAGAGCAGGATTTGCTTTACCAATTGGAATAAATAGTTGTTTTCCTTGTCTAGCAAGTTGCAAGCTACTACATTTATTATTGGAAGGAACCAGACCAGGAAATAGTTATGACAGTTTGTGAGCTACAGATTATTATTTATGAAGAATTCCAGGCACGTTCCATGAACCAGTCCTCCATGAGGTCTGAAATTGAAGTAGCTGCTTCATCTTTTGAAGTCCAACAAATTGTTTTGTGTTGTTCCAGGTAATTCCTGGGAATACATGCAACAAAAAGATACAATTTTCAATGTGGATTGTGACTTTTTTTTTGCTTTCTTTTCTATTTGAAACAAAATTATCAGCCAAAAAGTAAACTCTCTAATCAGTCAGGAAAGATATCATGTTGCATCATGATGTCTATCAAAGAAGCTGACAAAATATCTTATAAAAATGAAGTGATGTGGCAGGTTTGATATGTTCAATGGGTGCTTTATTGAAAAATCTCACGTTAGAGCAAACTACCAATGGAAGGTCAGCAAAACCATTTGAATTGACTAAGCCATATAATAAATTTTCTTAAGATATGCAAGAAACATTGTGAAAATTTGGTACTTCTTTGTGTTTGGGTGACTTTAACAACCACTGAATAATATACCTCCAGATGTGGGAACCGTTTTTTGTCTTCCACCTGTAAGAAGATCAGGGCTAGCCATAAAATCAGGCAATAGACTGGATGGCTTCTTGAAATTCTTTTCAGTATCATTTCCCATGACTGCATTGCTGGAATCAATCTATTCAAAGCTGACTATCTGACTATTTGTACATCTGAGCATATAGCAGGCCAACTTAACCAAGCTAAACTATCTTGCAGTGCATGCAGCCATTCTACCTGATGAGCTTACCACACAGCTGTGTACGCTCAGGTTTATTTACTGGATCCAGCTTGTGGTCCCTCAGTACTTGCTCACTGGGTCTGAGCAGAGTTATGTGTTTGTCTTTAAAGGCGTAGTTACATACGCAGACATTCTGCTTCACCACTTCTTTGCAAATGATGCTGAAACTTCCTACCTCTAGTTATTTGCCAGTTATGCACCTTTTCCCAGGCAATGCAAATGTTCAAATTATTCTAGTAGTATAAGCAGAGCAAAATGTCCTTGCGAAACAGCTTCTTAAACAAACACAGCTTTCACTCACAGGGAGAGACTAGGCAAAATATATGCTCAGCATCTTCCTTGCCTGGTGGTCTGTGAATTACTGCATTCCATATTGCAGGTAACTAGGTACCCAAGTGCAAAATCTCTTTCTTCACTGGTGTCACATTTTTGAGAGCCCTTCTGGTTTTGATAACTCTGTTTGGGATCATAAGATACCCTTCTTCAGCCCAGGCCTCCTTCCATGTTTGGTCCATCACACTGTAGCTGCCTGCAAAGCTGTTTAAGGATGTTCTTATCCTCCTTCCTATCAAAATAATTTATTCTTTGCTTACTTCTGCTCTGCTGCTTGCATTTACTTTGCTCTACTTGTACTTCTTGTTTTGTGTCAGTAGAAGGGATAGTGAGGTATTGAGTAATCCAGATCATCCTTGCTGAGGGCCATTTCTAATTAATGCCATTTCACTGACCTGCTTTGTTGATCTGGTTGATTAAAAGGGGGAATTGTGTGTTATTAATGATGTTTGATTGATCTCCAGTGTTTGCCCTTCAACAACACCTCCACAATTACGAGTTTAAGGTAGAAGCTGGAATACAATATGACATTTCCATGAACAAAATGGAGTTTGTGGTTTGGTACAGATAGGTAAAGGGGGATTCATCTTACTAAATTTAGACAAGTATAGTGTAGATACCTGCATCTGGGGATCTTGTTTGCAGTCCTTTTGTGGTCAGGGGAGAAAAACAGGCACTTTACGGACAGAAACCATCTTATTCAAAGGCAGATATCTGAAGTGAGTGAGGGGCACTGCCTCAGTTCCTCCATTTGCTGTGTCTGGACCTTGGTGACTTGCCCACAAGGAGTCAGGTGAGATGAATCCTTATTAAGATATACACCAAACTGACACATCTGCTGCACAAAATCCCAGAGGTGGCCAGTCAGAGCAGAATCTGCTCCACTGAGGTGATTCAGTCTGGTTCAGTAGAAAAAACCTTTAAAAAACGCCTCCAGGAAAGCTGGTCCCCCACTGCTGCTGTCTCCTGAGAGCTGCAGTGTTTGTGCTTGGCTCAGCAGGAGGCTTCTCCTCCCTGCACCTATGGTGTTGCAGACCTGGGAGTCCCTGTGCCTGTTTGCAGAGGAAGGGAAACTCAGGCCTCTACAGCATCCCCACCACCTCTGTCACGAATGCTTCGACTCTATAGGAAAACATAAATATATGGACCTGATCTCATTACCTGTCTTCTTCTCCAAAACCACTCCATGTTTCACTTCACAGTCTTCATCTAACATTTGCTATAGACAAGTGTTTCTACTGAATACCCGTTGATTATACCAGGTCCAGATGAAGCTGTGGATGAGGAGGCAATACTGCGGTCAATCAGGAATATTTGTTCTGCACAGAGCAGTGCTGAAGCTGCTCCCAGCATCCTGCCAGGAAATCTATCCCTGGGATATACTGTATATTATGCTAAATCTGTCTCATCCATGGAGAGTAGAAATAGCTTGTTTACTTACAGTACATATCTGTAGGCATATGAGTTGGGCTGTAGCCTATTTTACATATGGGAAAAATAAGCCACAGCACAATCATTGTGGGAATGGCCAAATTTGAACCGTTATTAGGAATGTCAGACAATAATCTGTAGTCATCATGTCCCAGATCTCCTCAAATGCTCGAGCTGAATTTTGCTTTTAGTCAGTACTGCTCGCTCTCTCCCTTGCAGATACAGTCACAAACACACACAAGTGTATTTGCAAGAGTGAGAAGACACTTCTGTGTCCCTCCTACACATACTGTGACCTGTATAAAATGTCATTCTTTTCCCCTGTCTCTGAAACGGCCCTAATCCAAACCCCCATGGCTTGTCTATTCCTTAAATATTAGTCTATTTTTCCCCAAGAGGAGTTTGTAATGCATTATCAGTTTCAGCAGTGGCCAGAGACAAGCAAAAATCTATGATAATATTATCTAGCAGTCCTATTATGAACAGCACTGAGAAAAAGGAACCGTGACACAGACTCATGGCCCTGCAGCTTGAAAGCTGTGTAGTCAGATAGCGACACCAGAGATCAGCCCACTGGTAATAACCCTTCAGGTTTCTTCTTTACAGCTCATGCCCTTCCAAAAGCTTTTCACAGAGCCATTCTCTCTGGTTCTGCAGGGCAAAGATTATCTGGAGCTCGTTGGGCACTGTTCGCTTCACGGCCACAGGGACACAGTGGCAGCAGCCAGTCTGCTGCACGAGAGGAAACTTTCATTATTAAACACTAAAAAAAATAAAAATCAGTGTGAAGAAGACAGGTCTTTCTTCCTCAGGGTAAAATATCCTCCTTTCAAGCTGTTCAACAGATAGGAGCAAGCCAGTCACCCCATATACGGTCATTAAGAGCATCTACCCACTTCATGCTCTGCCGGGAGACCATAATAAGCTTTGTCTGTCAGATCTTCTCACCCCACCTGTTAGCTAAAATAGTCTGCTGCGGGGGGGCCTCTTTCCTTGTGCCAGAGAAAGCATTTAACTTGCTTCTGCCAGCTCGGTGGGGTGCACGGTACCTGCCCGTGCTCTGCCCAGCCATCAGCCCCAGGCATGCCATGCCACCCAGCGCATCCATCCTGCGTCCCGCATGCAGGTACGAGCCCTCACCTGAACAAGTTAGCAGCTGCTGCAGTACGATCAAGGTCTCACCTCTTTTCTCACTTGTCTAGTGGCCTCATTTCACACATCTGATTCCCTTTCTCTGGCTCTTTTTACAGTTTGTCTCTTTTTCAGCCTTTGAGTTGCTAGTCTCCTTTTTTCCATCAAATATTTGAATTTTGTATACTAATAGAAGTGCTGCTCAAGTTTTTTGGTTTTCTGTTGTCATACCCTACACCTATTCTCCTGTAAGACAGATCTGGTTTGGGTTTGGTTTTTTTTTTTTATATTTACTTTTTTCTTTCAGATTTCAGATATTGACCCTTCTTTAATTATTGTTTTACCTTTGCCATCTGGAGTGCTGTTCTTTTTCTTTATTTTTTTCCCCCTATTTCTCACTTTCATCCTGTTTGAAATTTTCAGTGCACTGTGGCTTCAAACCATGTAATAATCACAACGTTCGTTGGTTTATATCATTTGAAGAGGTAAAAAAAAATTGAAAAAATCAGTGTTTCATTTCAAGAGCTCCTGATTTTGCTGGGGGTTGTGTGTGTGTGGGGGTGATCAAAGTTTATAAACAAATTAAAGAAGTGTTACTATGTGGGATATGCAAGTAAACAAGACTAGTATTTCATATGGGGCTTGATCAGCAAAGGCTGATTTCCTTTGTATCCTGGTCTGACTCATTACTGTCCTTCTCTAACAAACCTGCCCTCTTCCCAAGTCACTTCTCTTATACCATCGTCTATAATTTTTCTTAAAAAAAGAAAGGACATCTGGCTGCCTTTCAGGATTCTTTTGGTCTTTAAAAAAAACAATTTTCAAATGCAGTTTCAGGTGAGTAGAAGCAGCCATGAAGCGTTGCTCCCCGCCCTAAATCTCTAGCTCCTTAGCATTACAAGTAGGCAATAACTTACATCTGTGCAAAACAGTTGTCAGAAATGCTATCTAAAAATGACAGCATTTTACACTTAATTTCCTTGGATGAAAACACATATACAAGGTGACGGGAAAGGGTATAAGGAATTACGTTTCAGGCCCAGTCCTGAGCAGCTCCCTAAGAATGACCTCACATCTCTTCCTCATTTGAAGACCTCCATGAAGTTACCCTTTTCCATCCTTACACTTCTCCAGATTTAAAGAAAGCTCTTTCTTCGTCCTTTGGTGGATGGGAGAGAGTTTGTTAGGAGACTTCAACAGTGCTCTACCAAATTTATGAATGAAATTTCCAGCACCTGAAAAACCTATGTTCACATTGTAGCCAGCCATGGGTTTTGATTCTGGAGAGCTGTAATTCCATGCCATCATCCATGCACAAAACATGTGAGGAGAAAGTTTCATGAGCCCATCATTTTACTTGTTATTGGAGCTGTCCAAGCATAGACCAAGCATGCACCACCTAAAGGCTGGCCATCTGGGACAGTACTCCTCGGGAGGGACAGGAAGGACTCCTGGTGCTCTAGTGTAACCATTCTGGAGTGATGAATTTGCCTCCTGTATTTTTTATAATGTGCTTTTAAACTAGGTGTGGCAAGTAATCCAAAGAGCTATAGAAATAGTTCTGAAATTGAATTGAAAATTCTTTTGAACTTCTTTGATAATCTCCACCAGAAACCTCTCTTCTGCAAACCTGAATCAAATAACAGTAACGCACTTTATCTCTTCAGCAGTTACTGGATCAGGCAGTGTCAGAGACAGTGTTAGGGAATGTGTTATCGGTATCGCTTTGTGGTACTGGTAATTTATTTTATCTATGTGTAAGTTACATGAGAGGAACATGGCATCTGCTAATGCTGAATGTGTTTGTACGCTGTGTGTTCTGTAAAATGGAGAACTTGGTTCTTTTGGTAGCTTGTTGGCAAGTTGAGTAAATTGTTACCCTATTTCTTAGATAATTCTTTATGCTACTCTGAAGCATAAAGAAGACTGGCATGAAGGTATCGGTCAGCTGAAGGGCTGTCATATTTCAAAATTAAATATGGTTCACCAAACTAAAAGCTTTCTTGTTCAGCCTCAGACATAGCATAGAAACTCATCAGTGTTAACAAATGCCCTAAATTTGCTGTTTTTCATAGCTTTAACTGCATATTATGTGCCCTGTAAACTCCATTACTCTACCAAAGGTGTACTTAGTCATGCAAAGAAATATTTAAGGCAATTATATCAAATTTCCCCTCTCCAGAAGAGTAGTTATAGAAATAATTCATAACGCTGCATGAATAGTAATAGGTGAGAAGTTTGTTTAAGTTGAAAGGAAATAAGAGAGTTTTATGCAAATAACATAAACATTCTGAAGAATGTGACATTTTAATTGAAAAATAATTAGAAGTCTTTTCATTATTTGAAACGATTGAATTATTAGATGTTATTAAATGTTTTTAGAAGGGTGGGTAATTAGGAAAGATTTTTAACTGTCTGCCCTTCAGTTTAATGAACACAAAATGTTTTCACAGAGTGTGAAACTAAAGTATTATGATGTTGGGGTTGGTAAAGTTAGATTTCAAATTGGACTGATTTTTATTTAGTGCTTTTCAACAAAATAGTCTTACTATTGAGGCAATGAACTCCCTGTAGAAAATAAAAGTTCAAGTCCCAGACCTCCTGTTTGACCTCTCTGTATCATCTTTCCTCTGTAGGAAGAGGTTAACTGTCTTTTTTTTTTTTTCTTTGGGCTGCATTAAACTAAAGGTTTTTATGTGTACTGCACCTAGTGAAAGGTAATTCTGATCTTCATCTCTTTCTCTAGATGTTAAGGAAATAGAAATAGTAAGTTATAAACAACTACTACTAAAACTGGTTGAAAAAACACGTGTATGGGTTTTGACGATGTTTGTTCTGTTTGTTTCAAAAGGCAAATCTTTTTACTTTGTCACCTCCGGTTTTCGTGGAGATGAAAGGCACTCTTTCTGGAAGGGAAATTAAGTCTTTTTTAAACATCTGGTTTTAAACATCTGTGAAAAATGAACAAATGAAAGCCTGGAGCAAATGAAGATATAATTACATTTTTTGAGGTAGGATGTAGGAGCAGATAAAATGTACCAGGTCATTTAGTTCACCCTCCACAGGCTGGTTATTAGCACTTCAGTACCGAAACAACTTCACATGTGCTGCTTGTGAAAGGAGCACTCCTTTCACACTGCTTTCTCCTTAAAATTCCCATAATTTTTGACCAAGAGAAAGGCCTGACATATGTTGAGGATACTTGCCAGTAAGTTAAGAAGCTGCAATGGGAGTAGGAGAAAGAAGGGTTGCACAAACACCAGAGGTACCCTAGTCAGAAGACCACACTTGGGAATATTTAAGAACAAATATTAGAATTAAAGGAGACTTTTCACCTATCTAGGACAGTATTTTGATATCTAGAGACAAAATACTAACATGTTTAGGAACATTTCTTCTGCTGTTGGAGAAATAGGATTTAATCACATACAGAGGATTTTGAAAGGAGGTGTGAACTATCTGAACACCAAGAAAACCAAGATGCCTGCTCATGTGTTGGGGATTAAACCTATGGACAGACTTCAGGCAAATTGGCAAGCACCATTGATTATGCTTTTATTTATTTGCTTAACTTTCTTCTAATGCATCAGGTGTGATCCATTATCCAGGGCTGTCTGAATGTTTACCTTACCATGTCTCATGCTACTCCTGATATCCAGGGTTTATTGAGGACCTCGATCTCTTTTAATGATATTTTTAAAATACATTTTGGATGACATTTTTAGAGTGTTTATTGTATTATTATTATTATTATTATTATTATTATTATTATTACTACTACTACTACTACTACTACTACTACAAGCAGTCTGTTGTGGGTATTCCCAGGGCTAATAACTTGTACAGGGACTGAAAAAAGTGATGATCACTCTAAGCCAGACAGAGCTTCTCTTGACTCTATATGCCCAGAGGAATATGTGGGCTTCCTCACTTCTGTAAAGGAAAAATAATGACCTTTCTGCATCCTGTTCTGTCACTCTCACATGAGCATCTGCCCACCACAGGGTGCTTCAAAAATGCCGTATCTACTCATAGTCTTCACTGCAAAGAAAACAACTTTTGGCTGACAATTCTTTTAATTATACAACACATGACAGTAAATTGTTTAGTGAGGATGTGCTGAACCACAATAAAATATTTCAGGCAACTGGCAGACAAGGCTGCCCCTGCTCCCAGTTTTATTACCAGTGTGGGTGTTTGTTTTCCACCCTTTTCCTTCCAGGTCAGTAAATTCTGGTAGAGGACCATTTACACTTTCTACGATCTGTGTTATCCAAAGCTATAAACTTTACAAATGAATAGGGCAAACCTTGGCTGCCTAGTTTTCTGGGACTTGCTGTTAGAGTACATCCATCTTATTTACTTGCTAGCTCTCAAGAAGGCAATGAAGCATTGTGACTTCATGAGCAATATTAAAATATTCAGATTTATCCCTATGACTGAGACTGATACCATCATGGATGCTGAGATCTGTCTTTCTGACATCTGCAGCAGCTGTGATTTCCCCGTTGCTCTGCATCTGATAGAGTTATTTACGGCACGGCAAAGTGTGTGTGAGACTCTCGGATCAGAAAATTTACTTTTTCACTTTTTTGAAAAGTTTTAAGTCATTCAATGAGGTACAAGTACAGTAGTGAATTGGTGCTCTCATTTTTTCTCCCTCCCACTATCAAGGTGTGTTTGGGTGATTGTACAGGTCTTAAGAAAAGCTCGTAACCTATCCTCACAAACTACAAATGTGAATTGCACAAAACAATTGAAATATTGCAAGGATGAACTGTATACATTGCCACTTTGGTTTGCAAATTTGCTACTAAGTTACATCAGTACTTTCAAGAACTCCAGAAAACTGGATAAACAGGAAAGCTCTGCCATAGCCAGCAATACTATGCTTGAGAGTCTGTGGGGAGAGCTGTACAACACTGACAGAGAGAGTTTACTCTTTCTCCAGCCTACCCCAGCCACTTTTTCCTGCATAGTTCTCCTGCTCTTCAGTTGCACCAGTCTGTGGAATGGTTCAAATGAATAAAAGAGGCTCAATTTGCTTTGAATAAATTGTTTCTTACTTGTGGAAGTACCATCTATTTCATCCAATGCCTGGATTCTTTTTCGTGGACAGCGTGCTGGAAGCACTCATCCCTCTCCAGTTCGGTGATGACAAACAGTGGCACACATGTGCCGAAGCTGGCACGCTGCTCCGGTCATCAGCAGGATGTAGGGTCCTGCTGTGCAGTGGCACTGGACGTCCCTCTGCATCTAGCTCATGCAAAAGTTTATAACCAGTTCTTCAGCTCTGTAAGTCAAATTTTAGATACAATTTTTTTTTTCTCTGTCAAGGAGCAGAAGGAAAAGGCTAAAGTGGAAACTACAGGCTCTTGTTGACTGATGGTTCTTACTCTGAACTTCACACAGGAGCTTGGCCCTAGTTATGTGTTTTTCTCACACTCTGTGACAGCCACCTTTCACAAAAAGTGTCAGAGGGGAGCTCACACAAGAAATGCCTTTATACTGAGCATGCAGCAAAATAATACCCTGATAAACAACAAATAAACATAACAAATAGACATCTGGTTTTCAAACTTCAAGAGTTGGCTCTAGTGAAGTACAAAAATGCTGGTTTAAGGATATATGCAAATCCAAGCCACCTAGGCACTGACAACTAATACAACCAGTATACTCTTGCAGTTTTGAACATGAGATGGGTTTCCTTCAAAACCATGCATATCTCCTGGAGTCTTAAGGCTATCTGTCAATATCACAACTCATCTTTTCTTGCGCTGATTTCAAGTTTGCTGTCTCTACTTCTGCTTTCAAGCCACAGGGTAGGATTTTCAAGAAGGTGGTTGATTGTAGTTGAAGTTAAGCTTAAATTTAAAGTTTAAGCTTCTTTCTAGAATTGTAGTCTTACACTGTCTTTCATGACTCTGTGAAGTGAGCATAATATTTTTGTCATATATTTTAAGCCATCTAACTAGCCTTCTAGGCTCCCTTTATAGTTCATAGAGGCTTTTCCAGAGGGCTTCCTCCCTGTCCAAAAAAATACATGTCTGTGATATATGCATTACTCTCCAGAGGTGTCATTCTCTCTTCATTTACAATTTAAAGTATGATGATAACTATCTTAGACTACATGACTAAGTTTTTGATGGATAAAGTTAGATGAGATGAAACCAACCTCAAGCATTTGGTCCAAAGGACTTTAAAGTCAGTAGGGAGTTTTCCATGGACTGCTTAAGGCTTTGGATCATTCCCTTGGAAGAGCTCAGAAACCTGCCTTTGAACTCTACATACTCTTGGATCAGAAACTGCCAGAGTGACTCAGAGGACTCCGAAAGGAAAATACTGTTTTGTGGAGCATGGAGAATAAGGTTTGTCATTGCATCTAACCTTCCCAGCTTCATTTACCATTTTCCATTACAGACTTGTTTGACTTTCTTTATCATGTGTTGCATTTTGTGTGCATGTTGTTCCCAGTGCAGTTTGTTTGTCTGCTCATTGTCCCCCAGAATCTTTATAAAATCAGGTTGTCGCATCTCACAAGACTGAGAAAATATGGGACTAGAGCCATGAATGTAAAATAGAGGCATTTTATTTTGGTTTTTTTTTGGCTATGTGTTTTGTTGAGGGGAGGGGACATATCTGCATATTAGATTATGTGCCATTAGATGACGGCAAGATGCCTTGCCCTTTGTTTTCCTGAGCTGCAACTTACTACTGTTATGCCTTGTTTCTCTTTATCATATCTTAGATTTTAAACTCTTAGGGAAGAATTGCCTTTTTTGATATTCGACAGTAAAGCATTTGTAGAACAGTTTCCTCATACATGCTGAGGGCACATCATGTTATTATCTATGAATAAAAATAACAAATCTGAGGGAGCAGTAAGGGTATTACAAGGCAATTTATCTACAAATATGAGAATACTTTTTCTATTGTCTAACTATAACCCTGCAACTATTTTGACACTTTTATCATTACAACATTCCTTTAACATCCATGTAGTGTGGCTATTCTTATTTTACAGGTAAGAAACTGAGAGCATAGAGAATAACAGGAATAGCAACAGGATCAAAATTCAGGTACCTAACTTAGCTATCTGGTATCTCTAAGTTTTATATTTATTCAAAGGAAAAAAATTGAATTCCGCAAAGGTGGTTCAGAGGAAACTTTTTAGACTGTTGTTCTGAGGTATCCTTTTGGAACGCCTACCTATACACAGGTTTCCAAAGGGCTGGAACATTGACTTACAGAGCAAGAAATAGAAGTGTTAAATCTCAGTTGATGCTCATAAATGTCTGTTCCTTTCCCATCCACCAGCTTGACTGGGTTTGCTCCACAGTGGTGGGTTGCCTCAGTAACCCCATGTAGTCTAGAGGCACCTTCGTGGAGCTTCTGAGCTTCTGGTTTGGCTTCATCTCTTTCACTAGTCTTCTCATTGCCTTCTAGCAGCAGGACTTCAGCTGAACAGGGAGACACCTTTTTCAAGCTGCTTTAGAGGTACATATTATAGAAGATTGGTGGGAAAGGTAGGAGCTGTGCCTCACCTTTCCCTTTAAATGACTGCAGGCCTTAGTGAGACTTTTTAGCATACATTATTTTCCTAATTTTCTTTTCTATGGCTCTGGTCTGTCCCTTTTACCTTTGTATATATGTTTTGCATATACATAGCATTGCCTTGCACCTTCTGGGAATTGCATAAAAGGGGAAGGATGTGGATCAGAGCTCTTATTTCCATGCTCCTTTCCATGCAGAAACAGCCCAGTGTGCCTTCTGTTCTGTGTGTGCTGTAAAACCAAGCAGGTAGCATTCTTCTTGTCACTCAATTATCCATCACTCAATTTGGTAATCAGACCCTGGAGAAGGTCTTAAAGAAAATTATGTAATGATGACCGACTGTTTTTTATACTACACTTGTACATGTATTTGAAAACTGAAACATCTATGAGTGAGGCTGAATTAAGAAGCTCCTTCCGCTTTTTACAAAATTAAGTAAATATTTTACAGAGAATCTGCCTAATTGGGCAAACTCCAGCACAAGCTGGATGCAACCATCACAACTGCACTGGTGGTTATTGTTCATGTTGGTGGGGGCAGGGGGAACACACCACCACAGGAGTGACACTTCAACACCTACATAAAAACTTTAGTTTGGAATTGTTTCACACAGGGAAATCTCAGGAGTCCATCAAACTGGATCTCTATCCTGTTGGCAGATAAGAAAGTTGGAGTCCAAAGCTGGACTCAGAAAGTGCTACAAAATGCTTTAGAAGATGTTGGCTTTAGGTGTTGAAGGAATGAATGTGTAACTAGATCAATGACATTGTAAATCCTCAGATTTGGGGAGATCCTTCTAATTAGGTACAACTATGGTAAAATTCGTCTGTCATCCTTCAAAAAATTATTCCTTCTGTCTCAACTAAGACACCAAGCCTCTAACAGGATGGTGTCAGAGTAACAGCAGATGGAAATTTAGTGCTGTGATCAGATGATTTCATGCTTTCCTTCTAGCGCAGACCACAGTAGAAGCATTTGAGATAAATATTTTCTTTCTTCTTTACAGAGACAAACTTAGTTGGTATAACCGTGAAAAATTCATTGGTTTGATCAGTGGCAAACTGGCCTGTAGATGCATCCTGATACGTCTATAAGGAGATTCTGTAAGCACATCCCTAGGTTGCCCTGAGCTTTACAGACTGATGTAAACTTGGATGACTAATGTAATGGGTGCTGTACATAATAGGACTTGGCAAATCTTTTGGTCATTTTGTGACGTGGTAACTTTCTATTCATATAGATTTTGCTTCATACGCTGAATTCAGTAGAGATTGAATTTTAAATATTTTTTTTTAAAAAATAGCATCAACAGAGGTGGAAGGACTCCAGAAGTCCCTGAATTCACCCATTTCCCTGAATATCACATGACTACTTAATTTATCTTCATTCATATGAATAAAGTGGAAGAGAAGGGTTATGTTTTTAAATAAAGAGATGAAGTTTAGCAGGTAGCAGCAGGTGCACCACAAAACCAATGTAAATTTAAATAAAATACAAAGCAATGAGAGAATGGTGTGATTGTCAAGGGTTCCTGAAAAGTCCTGGTTTTCAGGTCCTCATATTTTCTTTTTTTCTGCTTTCAGCAGATAACAGAATTGCAAATTAAACTCCTTAGCAGCTGATGTTTACTGATTTTATTACCATGCTCACTGTAAGGTTCCCATACAAACACTTTGTTGCAATATCAATTTAGGATTGCAATCCTTTGTTTAGAATACATTGAAGTAATTAGCAGACCAAAGATCATATGAGAAGCCTTCAATCTTACTGGAAGAACTTTCTGGGGTTTATTACAGACCTGCAATGTCTTGTTTTTAATTCTTTGCTGAAAAAAATGGCCTTTTTTTCCTTTTTCTGCAAGCATCATTTATTATTCAGCCACAATATCACCACATTCCTCATGATCTCAAAGGTTACAGTTCTGTTCTCCTACATGTAAGGGACAGTAGCTTACTCTTTGTGTCATCAAATTAATTTCAGTACATTAACTTGATGTCAACAAAAGTGTCCCAATTTATCCCAGATTGTTTGGGCTGACAGGAGAAGGGTTTGTCTCAGTGCCCTGAGGTGTTAATAACAATATAGAGACAGGCTTTGGTTCACATGCCGGACTGACACAGGTGAGGAACTGTTTGCATAAGAAGTGTTTCTGCATGAATAACACTACTCTGCTTTGGCATAAATTGTGTGCCTCTACTCCTTAAACTTTTTTACTGTCCTTGGTGTTAGGCTTTGAGCTTATCTTGGTATTAATCCTGACAGAAAAATTAAGATGTAGAGCTTTGGTTCAGTGTTAGGCTTCTCCATCTCTTTCTGACTTGAGCCGTGAGTCAGAGTGAGGTATGGAGCAAGTATTTTGAGGCTGGAAGGCTTTGTGTAACATTTTATTTAGAGACCTCTAGGAGAGTCCTATGAAGGTCCGAAGGAGAAATGTACTGTAGATGCTGACAGGTTGACAACTTGCTGGTTGTGATTGAGGAATAGGCAATACTGGAGAACTGAAACAGCAGCTTACCAGAAAGGAAGAAATACCCACTTCAGAACATCCATTGGTGAAATTCAGCTCTGGGCATTCAGCTCCTTTGTATTTTGGGTTTAATATCAAAGTGTCAAAGCATAGAGTCACTGGTGAGTAATTTGCTCTATAGCCAGTAGAGCCTACAGGGTTGTTGGACTAATGATGCAGTAGATACAGCAGGTTTACGGTCATGTAAATCATCCTCTTGGATCTGTTAACTGGGATGATGAGAGACACAGTCACCCAGAACCAGCTGGGATGCCCAGAGGTATCTGGGGCCTCCCCCTGAGGTTGGCATATATGAAACAGGACCTATGGAAGGTCCAGAGGTCTTTGTTTGTGTCTGGGGGCCAGGTGGGACGCCCTCATGTGTCTGAAGTGACATTAGACACCTGAGTGCAGGCAACTAAATTGTGGTCTGGATCTTTATTTATTATGTAAGGAACTCAGAGAACTAGTGGACATGGACAAACGTCTGTAACGGCATTCAGGTGGAGCTTCTTGAACTGAACCTTACCCAATACCTCTGAGGTCTTTCAAGTAGGGAGAGGCTTTGGTTTAATTCCCTTGAGACCCTATTCAAGCCATAGATTTGAGTGCCATATTCTGAGAGAAAAGACTGGGAATCTATCTGGGAGCTACACTGTTTTATACAAACAAATTGCATATTCCTTGAGCCAGGGGGAAGGATGACAAGTTACTGATTCTGCAGTCCCCCAGATGTGACATGCCCCTTTAGGATGCGGGAAACTGCAGCTCAGTTGTCTGCTCCAATTAATTTATTAGAAGTGGCCCAAGTTGGCACAGTCTGTTTTAAATACAAGTAGAAACAATGTAGTGGGAATGCAGAAGTGAACAGGTATTTCTGATGAGCTGAAGGCAAATCAAAATACAGCCTAGCTGAGTAATAAGATGGATCTGTCCATAAAATATTGATTGATAGATTAATTGATGTGTTATGAGCACAGCCGTTGATGTAAATTCTTTCTTTTGGAAGTATTCTTTTTTTTTCTTTCTGCCAGCAAAATGTCTCATCTAATTATATCTACAGCAGAGATGCTGTATGCAATTTATCTACTTTAATGCTCTACATTTTTCTATATTTTCTTCCAGATAGATTACGGTATGTTATTTCCATATAGGGAGGCTTGAAAATCCAGATTCCAGTCACAGGGTTTTCTGGGTGAATTAGGAGAAACTCCATTTGTATTCCTGTAGTGACTCTGGATTTGCTTTGATGAAACTGCAACTTTGTCCTTGTTTTCATTTTAATTATAGGAAAAAAAGACTTTTCATTCATTTTTTAATGTTAAAATGAACTAGATTTTTTTCTTTTCATAAAAGAAGAAAAGCACAAATTGATGGCTTTTTGCCTATGCTGCCCTGCCAACTCCCTGAAGTGCTACTGTGTAATTAATTTTCAGAAAATGGCTTGCATTTTTTTGTTGCTTGTGTTATGCAGCGTGTCTGTGGAGGCACAGCCCTGTT
>NW_009260692.1:403471-407228 GCF_000687185.1 Egretta garzetta
GGGAAAGAGAACACACTGATACATAAGACAGACTGCATCAGATTGCATAAAGGAATTCCACACAATGATGTTGACCTGCTTTTGTATCTCTTTTATCTTAGCAGTACCAAGGCACCACCTTCACTGCGAGATAATAAAAGACTCAGTGCGATCCAGATTGTTCTTTAATGAAAGGATTTTGCCCTTGCCTGGTTATAAGATTTGGCTAATGCAGGAGGAGGCTACAGCCAGCAAGGTCTTTCACATGTAATGTATAATTGATGCAGGATTTGACTGGCAGCAAAGACTCATCTTCTAAAGTTATTTTTATCAGCCCTTTCCTCAATGTGGTCTCTCTCATCTGGCTTACAGTTTAATGATGAAGAGTCTTTTGAGCAAAATCCTTATTTTATTAATGAGATCTTGCTTGATTCGACAAAATAATAATTCTTTCTTTATAAAAAGCTGGTTGCTGCTTTTCATTTGTGGCTGATCTGCCAATATGGATATTTTTACTTATTAACACTGCAAATCTGGAATTATTTATTTGCTACTGTGTACAGCGTCAAAGCAGTAGATGAAGATTTTAACACACATGAACTCACTTGTTCTTATTTGCCTATGTACTGTTGGACTTTTACTCATCAGATTTACGCTGGTGTCATTCAGAGTGAAAGGTATTCAGCAGCTTGGTAGATTGGTCAGCAACTCAGTGTTAAGCCCTGAATGAGGAAGCAATCGTCATTTTCATTATTTAATAATCTGAATACATATGTGAAATACTTTTTTACAAAGTATCAAGAAATATATTTTTCCATTTAAAAGTAGTGTCTCTAATGATATTATTACATGAGATACATGTTAAAATTTCACTGAAGCTAGTGAATTTACTGGTGGACTTGAAAACAGGGAAAACAAGAATCAGTTATGCTCCCCAGCTTGGAATAAGAAATGCAGAGTACTGAGGCCACAGCTGAAAACAGACCCTGTGTGCAAGCTCAGCCAAACGCAAGCTATTTGGGGAGATTTGGGAGATTTTCTTTAACTTGTTTACTGATGTTCATTTACTACACAAGACAAACCCATGTTCAAGAACAATCTTAAGCTGAATATACTGTTTCTTCCAAGTTACATGTATTTTGCTGTTTTTCTATATTAAAAGGATCCTGTCCATGTTTATCTGATGAGAAAAGATCTATATTTCAAAAGACTAAGTGAGTACCAGTAAACCAAATGACAGTAACCTTTCCACAGAGAAACAGTCCTCTGGTCTGAGGATGTTCAAAAGAAAAACTGGGATGAGCACTCCCCTTATGGCCTACAAGGAAGACAGATTACCACTGTGGCATGAAAACATGTAGATGGACTACATACCACCTCTGAACAGGTTGTACGTAGGATGTTTTGGAGCAGCATTGAAAAAGGCAGCATTTGAACTTTTGGGGAAAGTAGGAAGTACTTATGGGTGTAGAACAGGAGCTGTATGGTACAAAATGGTTAGGCAAAGGAAACCGAATTGGAGACACACAGTTTAAGGAAAAGCCAGGCAAAGTTTCCTTTACTACTTTGACTAATGCACCAATGAGTTTTCATCTTTCAGAGAAATGCTGTATTAGTGTTGGCTTTGTGATGGCAGTTATTTGGCCACAGCAAGGAGGAGTCCAGGGGAAGCTGCTCTGGGAGGACATCACAAATTAGGAAACACGCTCCTTCTTGTGCAGCTTGGAGCAGCTCCTTATCTACCCTGGGAAAACCTATGGTGGAGGAGGAAAGGGTGAAAATGAGTGAGTCTACATTAGAATCTTGCATCCTGAGCCAGGAATTTGAGGGACATGGTGGACCAGGGGTCAAGGCACATTTTGCTATTTCAGGGTCTGTGCATTCTTGCCTAAACAACTGCAGAGTAATTTTATATGGATGAAGACCCTGAAAACACAAACCCAATCTTCTTGTAATAAACCTCTCCCTTGCAATGATAAGCAGATGAAATCCTGTGAAGAAATGTCTTTGACATTTTTTCTCATGTTCTCCTTTTTTTCTTCAGAGATGTTTGATGGTTAGTCTGCAGGAGTTAAGAATACAGGTAAAAATATATGCTCAGAGAGCGTTTTTTACACCATTCCTGTGTTGATAATTTGTTGCATCCAAGTTACAGAAAAGGTTGCTTGAACTCCCACCAATTTATTACACTCAAAATCTTGTAGGTAGAAGCAACACACTTCGTATGCATAGTCAAGCATTTATTATTAGTCTAACTAAAGTCTTAACAGCTTAATCAGAGAATTATTATTATTCCAGTAACACTGATATTAACACATATAATGCAAATTATATACCGCTAAAGTGATACGTACACAAACTTTCTGGTATTTACCTCATTCTTTGATGTTATCCTCACCTCTCTCATTACCTCTCTAGGTCCTTCAGCCAGAAGTGGAAGGTATAAGGAGTCATCAGCATCAAGAATCCTTCACTGGGAAGAGCACAAATCTGATGGTGATGGTTTCTTCTTCCTCCCTCTAAGATCTTCTTGGGGTCATCTGCATATGTTTACTAATATACTCTACACCTTGCTCTTTCTGCAGTTGTCTGCAAGCCCACATTGCATCTGAATTTATTGTATATGGTGTATGTGTTTTGCACATCTTGGACAGTTGTACTCTGTTCTTTTTATTACCCCTGTTTTTGCCCAGATCCTAGGGTGCACTGTTCATAGACCTGCACCCGCTGGTGTCATTCCATGCCTGTACTTTCAAGCCTCCTGCTATCATCCCATCCATATCCTCTGTGTGCTGTGTTTTGTTCTAGAGTAATGAGTAGCCCATTTTGCACAGTCATTACTTGTTATTGCTATCTATTAGTTTAAAAAATACATAAAAGTGTTGCATTGCATGATTGTGCAAAGCCAAAAGGAAAGGTAAAATAAAGGTAATCATCATCATCATCAGAGAAGGCTGAGGTACTCAACAACATTTTTACCTCAGTCTTCACTGACAACCTCTCTCCTCACCCCTCCCGAGTCAATGGATGGCATGAGGGGGACCAGAAGGGTAGAATCCCAATGACTCCAAGTTGAGTGGTGCAGTTTATTCACTTGAGGGAGGGGATGCCATTCAGAGGGACCTTGACAGACTTGAGAAGTGGGTCCATGTGAACCTCATGAGGTTCAATAAGCCCAAGTGCAAGGTCCTGCACATGGGTCAAGGCAACCCCTGATGTCAGTACAGGCTGGGGGATGAAGGGATTGAGAGCAGCCCTGCCGAGGAGGACTTGGGTATACTGATGGATGAAAAGTGGGACATGAACCGGCAATGTGCGCTTACAGCCAGAAGGCCAACTGTACCCTGGGTTGCATCAAAAGCAGCATGGCCATCAGGTTGAGGGAGGTGATTCTGCCCCTCTGCTCTGGTGAGACTCCACCTGCAGTACTGCATCCAGCTCTGGAGCCTTCTGCATAGGAAAGACGTGGACTTGTTGGAGCAGTTCTGGAGGAGACCACAAAAAAGATCCGAGTGCTAGAGCACCTCTGCTAAAGGCTGAGAGAGTTGGGTTTGTTCAGCTTGGAGAAGAGAAGGCTGTGCGGTGACCTTATAGCAGCCTTCCAGTACCTGAAGGGGGCTTACAAGAAAGCTGGAGAGGGACTTTCTACAAAGGCATTTAGTGATAGGATGAGGGTGTCGTGGATGGAGTGAGAGGGAGGCAAAAATAATGTGGTTTATTGGTGTAAAACAGTGAGTTAACAAAGTTCAGTGGTAACTGCGACAATAGTTTGAGATTC
>NW_009260692.1:407658-410225 GCF_000687185.1 Egretta garzetta
GGGCGGGGGGGGGGAGTACACTGTCACACTGGGGTAACAGCTTTAAACTGAAATAGGGTAGATTTAGATTAGATATAAGGAAGAAATTCTTCACTATGAGGGTGGTGAGAAACTGAACAGGTTGCCCTGAGAAGTTGTGGTTGTCCCATCCCTGGAAGTGCTCAAGGTCAGGTTGACAGGGCTTTGAGCAACCTGATTTAGTGAAAGATGTCCCCTCCCATGGCAAGGGGCTGGAACCAGGTGATCTTTGAGGGTCCCTCCAACCCAAACCATTCTATGATTCTATGAAGGAGCAGGAGAGCTGGCACAGGCTTCTCTGCTCCTGAGTGCTGAGTGCTGCAGGCACAACCTCTCCTTTGTCTTTCAATATGTTCAGGAGAGCCAAGTTTAATTGCCAGTAATAAGAAGCCTAAGTTAAGCCAAGCAAAATAAATGAAAAAGCAGGTACAGGCTATTATTTCCTTCATTTCTTTGTCACTCGCACTGAGGGAAGTTGAACTCACAAGCTGCTCTTGTTTTATAATCCTTCTCTTTTTACATAACTGAGCTCTGATTGCCCGATGTCTGATTAGCTCAGAGCAGGAGTAGATAACTGGCGAGGAAGGTTGGTTGCTACGGTGCTGGATACTAAAGCTATACAATTCCTGGTCCTGAGTGAAGAGAGAGTTTTGTGGGGAGGGTTTTTTGTTCTGTTTGTTTTGTTTTGTTTTGTTTTGTTTTATTTTAATTCATTACTAGTACACACGCAAAACTACCTCCCATGTGTCTTGGTCACCGTCTGCTTTTTCTCTTTTTCCTTTTTTTCTTTCCTTCTCTGAACTCCCGCTCTCTGTTCTCCCTCAACACCTGTTTGGTTAAGTAGCCATTTCCCTAAAGTTTTGAGACACAAATATGAACTGACACTGCTAGTCCCTTGACAAAGACATTTCTAATGCTTGAACAACTCCTGGCTGTAGAGTTGAAACAGAAAAAAAAATTTGGTTTTCCCCTTCTGACAGAGATTTTGGTCCCAAACCAGAGAGAGATTGCGCCAAAATAATTGTTCTGATGATTTAACATGTCAATAATAAGCATGATGATAGTAAATGATATTATTTTATTCAACTTGCAGTGGCTTTATTTAATATCACAGTTGTGCTAAAGAGTTGTTCTAAAACAGCAGCCACTGACCCTGGTGTGGTGCTATTTATAGTAGCTGGGATATTTCTTTAAATAGGAACCCATCCTGTAAATAGCCGTTGCTCCACTGATGTGAAAGGGTTGGTATCAGTTGGTTTCTGGTAAGAAGAAGTAGGAACACAGCTGGAATTACTTTCAGTTCGATATGACCAAGAATGCAAAAACATTGAGATCCAAATGCTTTGGTTCTTGCTGCTTTGACTAAAAGCTGGCGAATGCAAAAGGTACTGGACACTTGTCTTTGTATTCCGACCTTTAACACGTGCAGGATTGTCAGACTGAGGAAGCACTGAGATGTTTATTTATTCTGTCCTGAGATGAATATGTGCAAGCTAGAAGGCTGACTTTGCTTTCAGTTTGTATCTGAAACCCATTTCCTCAGCAAAGTGAAAGTAGCCTTGGCTTCTTTCATGCCTTAATTTCCAGAGTTGCCACCAATCAAGGTGACCCTTCTTAAAAGCCACCTCAGTTTGGAAGAGTGGCTTCTGGGCAGTAAAGATGTGGGAATGCCTTTGAAAACATGGAGCAATTGAATGCCCATCCCTGCTTACTGTTGCAGGGATGATTCCACGTGCCCTTGGTCAAGAGTGTCACCGAGCAGCCAGGTCTCTGGTTGCAGCAGTTATGAAGTGGTACATTGGATGCACGTATGGAAAGGATTTGCCTTTCACATCGGGCAGTTTCTCAGCACATCTGCAGATGAGGTTGCTCAAATGCATTATAGGACACCTAAAATTTCCATTTTGGGGAAAGCTGGTCTATTGCCTAAGGAATTAGAACATCTGATACTTTAAATGCCTAAAGTATCTTTAATTTTAACAAAGAGAACTTGGCTATACTCTTAAAAAAAATAAAAAAAAAAAAAAAAGAAAAGCTGTAAGTGTTTGTTCTTTGGTGTTTCCTACAATGTGTAAGTATTTTCCAGTCAGGTGTGTCACTCACACATACTGAGTGTCTTGATCTCTCATTCTCAGAGGAAGAACGATGAACATGCGTGAAATTTTTTTTTGAGTTTTATTTCTTTTTTCCTTTTTTTTTTTTTATATTTAGTTGTTAATTTTATTGCTGCAGTGCTTAGAATAACCTACAAAGTCAGGACCTTAGTGAGTTAAATGCCATTTAAATGGGTAAGTAAATACTTTCCTGATCCCAGAGAAACCCCAATCTAAACATTAAAGGCAGGTAATAGAAAGTGGGAGAAGGCAACAGACTGTAGATCATGTTGGTCGTTTCCACTTCCCAGCTTGAACTGTGCTGCTTGACTCGCTCTCAACAATCTGATATTTCATATAGTTTTCTCCCTTCTTGATTCCACTTGTAGTGGTTTATATCCAGCTTTGCTTTTACTACTGTAATCTGTATTGTTTATGCTATCTTCATTTTCTGTC